>NC_092756.1:75823154-75885654 GCF_047496795.1 Chiloscyllium punctatum | reverse complement strand
AGGTTTGTCAGGCATGACCTCCCCTTACTAAATCCATGCTGACTTGTTCTAATCCAACCCTGCACTTCCAAGAATTTAGAAATCTCATCCTTAATGATGGATGTTATAATTTAACCTACAACCGAGTTTAGGGTAACTGGCCTGTAATTTTCCATCTATTATCTTGATCTTTTCTTGAACAAGGAGTTTACAACAGTGATTTTCCAATCATCTGGGAATGTCCCTGACTCCAGTGATTTTCGAAAGATTAAAAATAGCCTCTACTATTGTCAGGCCCAATGTTCAACATGTTTAATGACTCATACAGCCATGATTGTCTCCCGCCATCTCTGAGAGAGGCCAATATTTCGCTTATTCTTAAAAAAGGGAAGGTCCTGGGGGTCTGTGCTTTGTACAGGCCCATTTCACTCTTAAATGTGGACTTTAAAATCCTCTCTAATACTCTTGTGTTAAGGCTGGAGACTGTGTTACCTTCTATTGTTAAAGAGGAACAGACGGGCTTCATAAAGGGCCACAGATCCTCCAATAATGTTAGGAGGCTGCTTAATGTAATTCAAGTGTGTCAACAACAGTCAATATAGGGATTGGTGATTTCTCTAGATACAGAGAAGGCCCTTGACCGAGTTGAGAGGCCGTACCTTTTCTATACTCTGGAGCGGTTTGTTTTGGGCAAAGTTTTTATAAGATGGGTAAAGGTTCTCCACAATGACCCTCTCACTGCAATCATCACCAACAGGGTGTGATCAAGCAATTTTAACATTTTTTGGGTCAGCCGGCAGGTCTGTTCCCTTTCCCCACTGCTTTTTACAGTGAGGATTGAATCATTGGTGGAGGCCATTCATAGGGATCCCAATATATCAGCTCCAGACGGGGGGTCAAATTTACATCAGAGTTTATTGTATGTGGACGATGACCTCATTCTTTCGTCAAATCCAGCAGATTCAGTACCTCGCCTGTTAGCATGCATCTGTGTGTTTGGCAACTTTTTGGGGGACAAGATTAATCTTTCAAAATCAGAGGCTATGCCTATGGGTGGTCTTATGAAAGTGTTAAGTCTTGAGGGTGACTATCGATTCCCATTTAAATGGTCACAGGGGGGTTTTGTGTATTTGAGCATGTTCATTACTCCAGTTCTGAATCAGCTGTTCAAAGACAATTTTGTTCAATTATTTGACAAAATCAAACAAGACCTTCAAAGATGGAGGCGCTTCTGGTCTCGTGGTTGGGTCGGATAGCGTTTATTAAGATGAATATTCTCCCTCGTTTACTATCCCCTATATGGATGCTCCCCCTGATTTTCGATAAGCAAACATTCAGGAGACTGAACGGCTGGTTCAGCCCCTTTATTTGGCATCGTCAGTGGCCCCTCATTAAATGAGCTAAACTGCGATTGTCTCACAGACTGGGGGGAGTGGATCTCCCAGACATTAAAAGCTACCAACGAAGCTCACTTTTATCCTACATGAGTGATTGGGCTTGTGGGGACCCTCTTTCAATATGGTTAGATATTGAAACCTCCCAGGCTAATGTGACCCCTTACTCACTTGCTGTGTTTGGACAAAATGAGGACAGTTAGGGAATATTGCCATAACCCAATAGTTATTGATACTGTTAAAGCATGGAGGGCAATTCAGCAGAGGGAAGGCAATATTGGCAAGACATCTTCTCTTACACCGGGTATGCCGGGTTTTCAACCGGGGATGATAGATTCAGGATCCAAACATTGGGCAGCTAGGGGTGTGTCTTGCGCGGGTGATTAGTTTGAGGGAGACACAATGATGTCCTTCGATCAGTTTGCACAGAAACACAAGCTACCGAACAGGGACCTCTTTTGTTTATTTCACGTTAGAGATTTTATTTTTAAAAAATGACACTTTTGACTGATCCCTCCAAGTCCGACATAGAGAGAGGGGTGATGTAGCCCCATATCCTGCAGACCCCACAAAGTTCTGTATTTTTCTGACACAACATCCCACCAAACCCAACACAGACCTGGGGACGTTTCCAGGGGAGATGAGAAATCGACTTGACATCAGACAAAGAAGATCAGCCGTGAAGACAAGGCTTAAAAGTTAGCCATCCCAGATGGGACATGAACCCACAATTCCAGGCTGCGGAGGCCAGTGCCTTATCCATTAGACCACTGGGCCCACATCTCCAAAACTGAAATGGCAGCCTGTAAATACTGCACCCTGAACCTCTCATATTGTGTTCTTCTCTGAGTTTTATACTCTCACTGATTGGTTGTTCCCCTTCCATCTCACGCTAAATCATTGGCTGCTTGATAAAATTGATCTTACCCCCCATTTCTCCCCAAACGGACCGACAAGAAATCCACCAAACTCCAACTTTGCACAACTCAAGTCTGAGGAAAATGGAGCAGACAGGAAAATAGCAAAGGGCTCAATGTTATTTTGTGCAGCACTTTCAAGATATTTGCATTTAGTGGGGAAGGAGGAAGTGGAGATGTTGCAAAAAGCTGCATTGAGGACAATTCAACAGAATCTTAGCGGGCATTCAGCCCATTGTGGCTGTGCTGTCTCTTTCAGACAATTTACCCCAAGATCTCCCAAATCCTGAAATTACCTTGTGCAAGTTTCTCCTAAAGAGCATTTTCCATAATCTCGAAGCAGGCAAGTGATTTTTAATGGAGTAGTTGAAAAATCCAGTCAATTTGGATTGAGATGGAGTTGATATGGGACGAAAATCAGCCACCACAAAGACCAGGCTTAAAAGGACAACACCCCAAAAGGGATTTGAAACTCCAATCCACTCCATCAGAAGCTACAGTCTTACCCATTAAGCCACAAAAACTCAGTGACAATACCCTACTGCGAATAGTTGATCTTAAATGAGTGCTACAGCCGAGCATGTTCCAAGATCTGTGACAACACACTGAGGGATGCACTAAAGTTTCGGGCAGCTGCTGCCAAGGTGTAACAGAGAAACAACACAGTCTCAGGTCGTTCTGACAAATTATCACATCGTTCTTTCATTTCTCAGACCCTCTTGGTGCCTGACAATGAACAGAGATCGGTTCCTGCCCAAGAACAAAATGCCTTTATTTTTCGTGACACAGAACTTTGAGAAATGTCAAAATTCCAGTGTTTTGTTGGTTCTTTTCTCTCTGCATAGACTGTCCACAACTGATTTAGAACCTTTGTCTGCATTTTTATTTGATTTTTTATGAATAAAGTATATTTTTTAAATAAACAAAAATCTGGAGAGAGAGAAGATCTGCCCGAACTTGCGAGACCAACCCGTTTATCGGGACAGGAAGGAGATTCCAATGGCCCAGCATGGATTGTTCCAGTTAATACCCTCGCCTCCTTGACCACAAAGTGGGGAGGGAAGTGGGAGTTGGCACGGGGCAGGGTGACACTCGGCACACGGACACACAAGATGGCCGCTGAGCCATAAGTTGGCCACTTGGCACACAAGATGGCCGCCGGACCACAATATGGAGAGATACAGCAGAGCAAATACAGACACTGCCTGGGGCCACCAGAATGCCAGCAAAATGCTCTCACAAATGAGTTGATTAGTTTAAGGCGGATGGGAGAGACAATACACATGAAGAACACACACTGCCCGCCAAAGGGTCTGGTCAGACAACACCTTTGATAGAAATGCTAACTGTTAGATACAGCCTCAATACAGAGTGATAATAACCAGGGCTGCAGTAATTGGCCTTCTCAGGAAGAGCGATTAGCGCACATTACTACAGCAACGGACTTCCGCGCAGACGCTGAAACTGACAACAACTGCACTGAAATTCACAAAGGCCACGCTGGAACTGACAATAACTGCACTGAAACGATCAAGGATTCTGCAATGTTTACAATAAACAAGCCATGTTACAGAGACAATAACCTCATCACTGACCTATTATATCACAAAATGTATAACAGTATCTTGACCATGTGCTCCGGGTTGAGAGAAGAATCACAGCTGACCACTGTGCTGTTGGTGCTGCTCTCTCCCCGGAGCTCCGGGATTTCCTTGGACAATAAACTCTGTTGGTGAACCCCGACTCTGACTCAGAGCCTGGTGATTTTCAGCAGTTTCCTTCCCACAAATGTTTGTCCAATCTGTGGATGTGGCACTCCAAGTTCTCCAACGATGGCCTAACTACCTCACATCTCCATCATAGCCTCCTTGCAATTGTATTCAATACCTTGACTAAGAAAGGTAAGGACCCAAATGCATAGCCACAGCCCCATCAGTTCCAACCTTGAACCCCCAGATTTCAATCATTTCCATTGACATATTGGACCTTATCATAAATACCAAACATGCAGGTAATCTGGGGTTCAGCTGGTAATGTTGACAGAATATAGCTTAGACTGACACCAACACAACCAAAACAGAAGTTGCTTTGTCCATAGATTGGTAGCTCTATCTGTTGGAGCCCCAGTGACCTCATGGGTACAACACTAACTTCCTAAACCAGAGATTGTGGGCTCAAGTCTTATTTGGGGTTTTGATTTTGTTGAAAACTTCACTGTGCAGCTGATCTCAATCCTGCGTGGTCACGTGACCGTGGCAACAAAATCAGGCATTCTCAATTGATCCTCAGCTGGAGAAACTTGACCTGATAGAAAATTGGCCACACTAAATTAAACAGCAGCTATCAGCTCCAGACAATATTGCAACTAAGATCAAAGAGCGACAAAGATTCAAGAAGAACCAGTTCCAACCAGCCTGAGGGTTGTATATTTGAGAAGTGTCAGCCTGAGACAATCCACTTTATAGCTCCTGGCATGATAACAGTGAAGGGTATTGGTGTGACCCCATTGGATGATGTGAACCCAGCTCATGACCATATTGGCCAAAGCCACAGAAGATTCTGGAAGATCAGGGAAAAGTCGGGTAGGAACCACACCTGGATGCCAGTCCCTTCGCGAAGCCTTGACTGGGCCTTGCAGTGGAGCTCTGACCATTTGGTCCAACCTTGTTCAGAGAAGCCCTAGAGTGGGGTGGGAGGAGGCCATTCAGTCCATCACATCCACACAGACCCTCTGAAGAGCATCCCATCCAGGCCCAACCACAATCCTCTCACCCTGCATTCCCCAGAGCCAATCCACCAAACCTGCACATCTTTGGGCTGTGGGAGGAAACCAAAGCACCCGGAGTACCCCATTGAGAAAATGTGCAAACTCGACACAAACAGACACCCAAGGGAGGAATCAAAGCCAGGTCCCTGATGCTGTGAGGCAGTCCAGCGACCCACTGAGCCACCATGCCATCCCCAGAAGGATCTCAGCAGGTTTTCAGTCATTGTGACTGTGCTGTCTCTTTCAGACGATTGACCCAAAAATCCTGCATATCCTCAACATTCTGTATTTTTCTGACACAGGGTACCACCAACCCAACACAGACTTGGGGACTTTTCCAGAGGAGATGAGAAATTGACTTGACCTCGGATGAAGATCAGCCATGAAGACAAGCTTTAAAAGTCAGACACCCCAGATGGGACTTGAACCCACAATCCCTGGCTTAGAAGGCCAGTGCCTTATCTATTAGGCCCCTGGGGCCACATGTGTGATGTTAAAATGGCAGCTTTTAAGTTTTGTTTTGCAAGAACACACTGACTGTGGCTCAGCCAGCACAGAGTCAGTGCCCTGGACTGAGGGGATTCTAAATCTCCTGGTTATATATATTTTTCTCTTTACCCCCGCACTGCTGCCTAACTGTGGTAGTGCTTATATTTTCCCCAGCACCCATGTTGTGTGTGTGCAGGTGTGAGACACAGTGAAAGACAACAGATGTACAAATCTTTATTCAATTCCCACCACCAGGAAGAAAGGAAACACCCGAGTGGCCAGTGACAAGCATCAAAGGGCAATGCTGTGTGACCAAACAGTGAGGGGGAGGGCACTCTCTGAACAGCTCAAGGATGTTGGTAGACACTGCGTGCTCCTTCTCCAGGGACACCCGGGCTCGAACGTAACCATGGAAGAGGGTCAGGCAATCGGCCCTAACAACCAGTTTGGCCAGGCCCAGGAGCAGACCCACGAGGAGATCCTCTGACCAACCCTCCCCCCTCGGCACTGGGTGCCCAATGATGGGGAGTGTGGGGTTGAAGTCCAACCAGAAACGGAGGAGAAGGTTTCCCAGAAAGCTAAAAAGGGAGTGCAAGCGCCCTGTTCCATGGACTCCACAGCACCACAGAACAAGCAGTTGGGCTGGGAGTCCGTGAACCACCGCAATCTGCGGACTGTCGCGTGCAATACCCTCCACCCCAGATCCCCGTGAGAAAGGGGGAGGACTCCCATGTAGAGAGCCCTTCACTGGGGATGGTCCCCACCACCCGGTGGTAAATGGGCACGCCAGGGTGTGTCCGGGAGGTGGATGAGGGTGTGCAGCAGCAGTCTGTACAGGGCCCTCTGTGATACACCCCTGAAAGGGACAAAACTAAAACTCCGGAGACAGCTCAGGTTGTGGGGCACAGTCTCCCGCAGGAAGTACAGGACCCTGGGGCCAATGTGAAATTCCGTCCGGGCAGGAGTGAGTGCAGACGGGATCCCACCGCACACCTGAGCATCCTCCAACTGGGGCACTACGTGGGGTCTGAGCACCGTCGTTTTAAGGTGTCGGATGGTGGTGGCCACGTACCGGACGTCTACCGCTGCCCTGCTCGCTATATCCTGCGGCAGCGTCCAGCCCAGGCCCCCACCATCCAGCACGTCCCCGACCCTGGTCACCCTCACAGTCACGGCCCTCCCCTCCGACAGTCACTCGAACCCACGAGTACGGAGGTGTGGATTCCTGAGCAACGTCTCCCTGACGACAGCCGCTACTCCTGCCGGAGGGTAGGCGTGACGCGATTCGACCATGTTCCAGACCGTGAGCAGGTCCTGGTAAAAGACAGGCAGTGTCCTGAGAGTGACCTCCAAACCATCACGGTCCCTGAACAGGAGCTGAGTCTCGTAGTTGAGGTTACGCACCTGGTGGAAAAAATACGTCGCCAGGGCACCCCGCCGAGGGGGAGGCTCAATGTAAAGGTATCGCTGCAAGGTCTGAAGGTGGAACGTCGTTACCTGGGTGTGAACGCACACCAGCGACTGACCGCCCTCCTCAATATGGAGACTCAGGACCTGCGCAGTGACCCAGTGCATCTTTTTGTCCCAGAAGAAGTGAACCAACATTCTCTGGATGTCAGCGACAAAACCAGGAGGAGGGACCAAAGTGACCAGCCGGTACCACAGCATGGCAGGCACCAGCTGGTTTATGACCAACACTCGACTCCTGTGAGACAGCACTCGGAGCAGTCCTGTCCAGAGGCCTGGGCGAGCCGAGACTTTGGCCTCCAGCTCCTGCCAGTTCCCCGGCCAGGATTCCACAGCTGGGCTAAGGTAGACCCCCAGGTCGAGGAGATGGGTGGTACTCCAGCTGAACCCCAGTAACTCCTCCGGCAGAGACTCCACCCGCCTCGGACTGACCGGTCGTCTGGAATATTGGGCCCAGTTGATCCTGGTGGAAGAGGCCGCTGAGTACAAGGCCTGGCACTCACACATCCTCCCAGGTCAGCAGGGTCGGTGAAAGGGAGGAGCACGTGGTCAGCGTAGGCCGAGATGACCAGCCCTTTGCCCGCACCGCGCAGAACCAGCCCTGACAACCTCCTCCATAAGAGGCACAGGAAAGGCTCCACGCACAGGGAATCCAGCTGGCCGGACAGGGGGCAGCCTTGGCGTACTCCTCTCCCAAAGTGAAGGGGCAGTGTCATGGAGCCGTTAACTTTAAAACTAATTGCACCTGCCTCCACTTGGTCCACATCCACAGAAGCATTTCCTGTCATGTACCTGTCCAAATGTCTTTCTCATAGAATCCATACAGTGTGGAAACAGGCCATTTGGCCCAACATGTCCACCCAGACTCACTCCCCGACATGTCCTCATGCCAAATGTACCCAACCTTCACATCCCTGAACAGTCTGGGCAATTTTGCATGGCTAATTTACTTGTGGGAGGAAACTGGAGCACCTGGAGGAAACCCACACAGACACTGGGAGAAAGTGCAAAATCCACACAAACTGTCACCAGAGGCTGAAATTGAACCTCGGTCCCTGGTGCTATGAGACAGCAGTGCTAACCACGGAGCCAACTTGGAAACTCTACACAAACAGTCACCCAAGGGAGGGATCAAAGCCAGGTCCCTGACACTGTGAGGCAGCAGTGTTACCCACTGAGCCACCATGTCATCCCCAGGAGAATCTCATCAGGTTTTCAGCCATTGTGACTGTGTTGTCTCTTTCAGACGATTCACCCCCCATCCTGCAGATCCCCGAAAATCTTGAGCAAGAACATATTGGGCACCACTTCACATCAGCTGAAAGCAGACAAGGGGGATTTCTCCAAAGTCAATTAGAAATAACATTGACAGTGAACAAGCCAGAAATATTCAGACACCCCAGATGGGACTTAAACCCAAAATCCCTGGGTTAGGAAGCCAGTGCCTTATCCAGTAGGCCACTGGGGCAACCTTTAAATACTGAACCCTGCCCTGTCATATTGTTTTTATCTGAGTTTTCTACTCTTACTGATTGTTTTTTACCCCTTCCATTTCATGCTAAATTGTCGGCTGCTTGATAAATTGACCTTGCCTCCCATTTGGCCCCAGACGGACATTTGAGAAATCACAGCCAGTCAGACAGCGTCCGAGGAGCAGGAGAGTCGACATTTCGCGCATAGGCCTGAAGAGCTTATACTCGAAACATCGACTCCCCTGCTCCTCAGATGCCACCTGACCAGCTGTACTTTTCCAGCACCACACAGTTTGACTCTGATCTCTCACATCTGCAGTGTTCACTTTCTCCCAGTCGAGAAATCAACTCAACTCCAACTTTGCAGACCCACAGTTTGAGGCAAATGGAGCAGACAGGAGAAGGAAAAGGGCTCAATGTTATTGTGTGCAGCACTTTCAAGATATTTGCAGTTAGTGGGGAAGGAGGAAGTGGAGATGTTGCAAAAAGCTGCATTGAGGACAAATCAACAGAATCTTAGCAGGAATTCAGCCCATTGCAGCTGTGCTGTCTCTTTCAGACAATTCACCCCAAGATCTCCCAAATCCCGGAATTACCTTGTGCAAGTTTCTATGTCACATCATTTGCCATAATCTCAACGTAGGCACAGTGATTTTTAACAGAGTACTGTCGATGAAAAATTCAGGATTAGTGGTACTGGAAGAGCACAGCAGTTCAGGCAGCATCCAAGGAGCTTCGAAATTGGCATTTCGGCAAAAGCCCTCCATCAGGAATAAAGGCAGTGAGCCTGAAGCGTAGAGAGATAAGCTAGAGGAGGGTGGGGGTGGGGAGAAAGTAGCATAGAGTACAATGGGTGAGTGGGGGAGGGGATGAAGGTGATGGGTCAGGGAGGAGACGGTGGAGTGGATAGGTGGAAAACGGAGATAGGCAGGTAGGACAAGTCCGGACAAGTCATGGGGACAGTGCTGAGCTGGAAGTTTGGAACTAGGGTGAGGTGGGGGAAGGGGAAATGAGGAAACTGTTGAAGTCCACATTGATGCCCTGGGGTTGAAGTGTTCTGAGGCGGAAGATGAGGCGTTCTTCCTCCAGGCGTCTGGTGGTGACGGAGTGGCGGTGAAGGAGGCCCAGGACCTCCATGTCCTCGGCAGAGTGGGAGGGGGAGTTGAAATGATTCCAATGGCCCAACATGGATTGTTCCAGTTAATATCCTTTCTCAGATGGATAGAGCTGGAGAGAGAGTAAAGATTGTGGGAATTTGGGAAATGCTGACAATCTGTTTTAATATTTTGTTAATAAAATCAATTTGAACCGCAAACCAATTATGACCCCCTTTGTCTGCATCACCAACAAGAATACTGAAGGAAAGTTGAGTTTAATTCCATTGTGTGACTAATGTTCATCTGGTCGATCAGTGGAAATTAAAAGCCATGTCACACAACAGGCAGAGTCAATCTTTAGCTGAGTAGAAGTTCAGCAGAGAGAAACAGACTTACTTTGTGATATAAAGGTAATTCCTGTCCCATTGATCTATTAACTGCAGGGAACTTTCAGATACGTGGTATCTTTAGAGCAATTAAATATCCTCCCAAGATATATGCTTTCACTCTCAACTGAAGATGTTATAACTTCAATGGCTAAGAGTATTAACCAATAAATCAATGCCAAGCCACTTGAAGTATTACACTTGGCCCATCATCATCGCTGTAATTGCAGAATGCAGCATAACCTATTCCGTCTTCTAACTTACTGACAGCCTACTTTTCAGAAGTCTCCTTACACGACTCTGAAAACAAATTAAAAGAAACCAATTAAACCAAAACGCACAAATTAAAATGTCCCAGTCATTTGTGACGTAGTTTCTCAGCTCCTGGTAAGTGGGTGGCACAGTGGTTAGCACTGCTGCCTCACAGCGCCGGAGACCCGGGTTCAACTCCCGCCTCAGGCGACTGACTGTGTGGAGTTTGCACGTTCTCCCCGTGTCTGCGTGGGTTTCCTCCGGGTGCTCCGGTTTCCTCCCACAGTCCAAAGATGTGCAGGTCAGGTGAATTGGCCATGCTAAATTGCCCGTAGTGTTAGGTAAGGGGTCGATGCAGATGTAGGGGTATGGGTGGGTATGCTTCGGCTGGGCAGTGTGGACTTGTTGGGCCGAAGGGCCTGTTTCCACACTGTAAGTAATCTAATCTAATCTAAATGTTGATCTAGCCAGCAATGTTCACACCCTGGAAATGAATAAAAACAATCCCACAATGGAATAAACCGCCAGGGGAAAAGTCATAGTGTAATGACTTGAAAACATCAAGCCCCAACTTTGGATGTTTTCTATTGTTATGTTTTACATTATCATCCAAAACGCACCAGTCATTGACATAAAGGTTATGATTTGGAGGAGCCGGTGTTAGACTGGGGCGGACAATGTTACAAATCACACAGCACCAGGTTATAGTCCAACAGGTTTATTGGGAAACACGAGCTTTCGAAGAGCTGCTTCTTCATCAGGTGGTTGTGGAGCAGGATCGTAAAACACTGAAGTTTTAACAACAGGATTGCAGTGTCATGGCATGTAATATTAAAGAAATTGAGCTGAAGTCTTTCATCTTTTAGAATGATCATGTTAGTTTCAGTTCCTTGTTATGTACATCCCAGACCTTTGTTAAAGTTACATTCTCAAGAGAGTTTTAACAATCGGTGCCATCTCAGCTCAGATAATGCATTGAAGATGTGAGGTTAAAATCTGTCTGTGTCCCAATGTTCGGTCAGACTGATTCTATTTCTAAAGTGGCATTTACAGAATCTGACATGGTTTTATGCAGTTTTTGAGTGAAACAAAACATAATTCTGAACGTACAAATTCACCCCACAAATGTATATGTGTGTGCGTGCAGGGGAGACCGAGTGATTGTGTGCATTTGGATGTGTGTGAGAGGGGGCGATGGTGTGAGTGTCTGTGAGAGTGTGTGTATGTGTATGTGTTTGAGTGTAATGGGGTATACATCTGTGAGAAGGTGTGTGTGTGTGTGTGAGTGTGGGAGTGTGTATGTGTATTGTGTGACAGGATGAGTGTGTGTGTGTGTGTGTGTGTGTGTGTGTGTGTGTGTGTTTAGTGCAGTGGGGTCAGCTGTAGTGTGACAAGAACCCAAGGTCCCAGTTGAGGCCATCCCCATGGGTACCAAACGTGGTTCTCAGCCTCTGCTCGGCCACTCTTCGTTGCTGCCTGTCCCAAAGTCCACCTTGGAGGATGGTTACCTGAAGGATCGAGGTTGAAAGTCCCTAATCATTGAAGTGATCTCCGACTAGGATGGGACACCTCTGTTTGGTGATTGTAACGCGGTGCCCATTCATCTGTTGCCGTAGCCTCTGCTCGGTCTCGCCAATGTACCATACATTGGGCATCCTTCCCTGCAGCGTATGAGATGGACAACGTTGGACGAGTCACATGAGTACCTGCCGCGTACATGGTGGGAGATGTCCCCATGTGTCATGGCGGTATCCATGGTGACACTCTGACACGTTTTACAGTGTCTGCTGTGACAGGGTTGTTTGGTGTTGTCCTGAAGGCCGGGCAGTTTGCTGTGAACAATGGTCTGTTTAAGGTTTGGTGGCTGTTTAAAGGTGAGAAGTGGAGGGGTGGGGAAGGTCTTGGCGAGGTGCTCATCCTCATCGATAATGTGTTGCAGGCTGTGGAGAATGTGACGTAGTTTCTCAGCTCCTGGTAAGTACTGGACAATGAAGGGGACCCTGTTGGTTGCAGCTCGTGTCTGTCTCCTGAGGAGGTCATTGCAGTTTCTCCCTGGGGCATGTCCGAACTGGCGATTGATAAGTTAAGCATCGTATCACATTCTTATCAGGG
Organism: Chiloscyllium punctatum; assembly: GCF_047496795.1. Taxonomy (NCBI): domain Eukaryota; kingdom Metazoa; phylum Chordata; class Chondrichthyes; order Orectolobiformes; family Hemiscylliidae; genus Chiloscyllium; species Chiloscyllium punctatum. The sequence continues at coordinate 75,873,322 of NC_092756.1, read as the reverse complement.
CATCCTTGTGTACTTCCAAGTGCCCGTCACATTCCCCCTCACCTGAACAGATCCTGTGTAAGTGTACGGCTTGTACAGAGGGGACGGCTGTTTTAATATGTTGAGGGTGGGTTTGTGGTTGAGTGAGGTGCTGTGGTGTCCAGCCTTGATGGAGATGCATGTGTCCAAGAATGAGACAGATACTAAACAGGAGTCCATGGTGAGTTTGATGGTGGGATGAAACTCGTGAAATGTTGGTGAACATAAATGTTCGGAGAGTGCAGCATTGTTCTGACATGAACACAACCAAGGTTGAGGGGATCAATTCTCCTGACATGGCCCCAGAAGCACGTGTTGTCCCAGTGACCTAACAGCTCCATCTCTGATCTTCTAAGCTACTGCCTGTGGTTTACATCCCTTCTGGGGATACTTTCAAGTTAAACATTCTCTCCAATTAAAACCCTCTCACTGCATTATCTCCATTCAAATTAAGTTAATCTCTGACCTAATGTCTTTAAAACTCTGCATGGCTGCTTTGTGATCATGGAATTAAAACATTTCCAAGTCAGTTTGATACATGTGGCAACAAACGTTTGATGAACTGGAGCGAAAGGGAGTGGAATTAATTTCTCAGCTCTCCCAAAGAGACAGCATAGACATGATGGGCTTCAGTATATGCAGTCACATTCGAAGATTCATTGATCTGAAATTAAACAGTTAAATGTCTGTTTCCTCACAGTCGCCTCATCTGTTGTTCCTTTCCTCACTGATGCAGGAATTAGCATTGACCCATTTGTCCTTGTCTTTCTGGGACCATTCCTTCAATGTTGGCTGTACAAACATTGAGCTTGCTTGACTTCTATACTGTCCTGTTGGTATTTAACAGGAAAAAATGCAGGTGAAATAAAGTTATTCCACACTCAATAATTTATATTTAAATTTGATGAGTTGGACCAAGAAAACAATAATCCTAAAGGTGCAAGATTCATTGAAAATATTTGGTTTGCAAGTAATGATAGACACAGTGAAAAGTTTTGTCTTGTGAGCAATATAGGCAGCTCCCAGAGTTAAGTAGCAAAGATAAATAAATAATAGGGAAACAGCAGCAGGAACAAAAACACAGGTACAGGCGAATATTAAGAGTCTGTGAGACCGTTCAGTATTCTAACAACAGTAGGGTAGAAACTGTTTCAAAACAGGTTGGTGCGTATGTTCAGGCTTCTGTACCTTCTCCCCGATGGTAGAGGTTGTAGAAAAACATTGCCAGGGTGGGATGGGTCTTTGAGAATGCTGGAGACCTTTCCTTGACAGTTGGCCTGGTAGATGGATTCTATAGATGGGAGGTTGGCCTTTGTGATTGTCTGGGCCGAGTTCACCACTCTCTGTAACCGTCTCCGATCTTGAATGGTACAGTTGCCAAACCAGGTCGTGATACATCCAGACAGAATGCTGTCGATGGTGCACCTATAAACGTTGGCAGGGGTATTCTCTGTCAGTAATATCCGATGTTCTGGAGGGATCAGTGTTGAAGAGTTGGTTTGTTGATGAGAGCTGGCTTCCAAAAACAACCTCTCCAACCGCACTCTCAGGAATCTCGTCCACATCGAGAAACAGCAGCCACTTGATGACCACCTTCAACATTCAATCCTGCAGATCCTCGAAAATCTTGTGCAAGATCATGTTGGATACCACTGACCATCACCTGAATGTCGAGATGGGGATTTTTCCAAATTACATTAGAAATAAAGGATAAGCGACAGAGACACCCCAGATGGGACTTGAACCCACTATCCGTGACTTAGGAGGCCAGTGCCTTATCCATTAGGCCACTGGGGCCCCACATGTGGATTGTTGAACAGCATTTGTGATAATCTCAACACAGGCACAATGATTTTGAACAGAGTGACTAAACACATCCAGTCAATTTGGATTGAGATGAAGTTGACATGGGATGAAAATCAGCCACTGCAAAGACCAGGCTTAAAAATGAAATCCCTGAAATCCCAGATTTCAGAGGCCAGTGCCATAGCCATTAGGCCATGAGGGTACTATATTGGCAGACCACTGGAAACAGTTGACCCCAAATGAGAGCGACAGCCAAGCACACTCCCAGATCTGTGACAACACACTGAGGGACGCACTAAAGGTTCAGGCAGCTGCTGCCAGGTGTAACAGGGAAACAACACAGTCTCAGGTCTTTCTGACAAATGATCACATCGTCCTTTCAGTTCTCAGACCTTCTTGGTGCCTGACAATGAACAGAGATCGTTTTCTGCCCAAGTACAAAATGCCTTTCTTTCCACAATGATACAGAAGGTTTGAGAAATGTCAATATTCCAACGGTTTGTTGGTTCTTTTCTCTCTGCATAGACTGTACACAACTGATTTAGAACCTTTGTATGCATTTCCAAATGATGTTACAAACTGTTTCAAAACTTTGTTAATAAAATCAAGTTGAAATGCAAATCAAATTTAGTCTCCCTTTGTCCCCATCACCAACAAGAATACTTGAGTAAAGTTGTGAGGAATTCATCAGACCAATGAGACTCCAGGAATTCTTCCAAGATGTCAGCAATGATCCCAATGAGCCAACCAACGAACGGGAACAGTCATCAGAGAGATCCATCGTGGAGCGACCAAAGAAGGAGTCGATTTGTATCCCTGCGGAGGGCCGCTGTCCTGACCTTGAGATGTGTGCTCAACCGTCAGGAGATGGGTGAATGACAGATTTAAAAATCACTCAACACCAGGTTAGAGTCGAACATGTGGAAGCACTAGGTTTCGGAGCACTGCTCCTTCATCAGGTGGTTGTGGAGAATAAGATTGCAGGACACAGAATTTATAGCAAATGTTTACAGTGTGATGCAACTGAAATTGTATCTTGAGAAAGACCTGGATTGTTTGTTAAGTCTCTCATCTTTTAGAATGGCCAGGTTGGTTTTCGTTCTTTCATATGTAAATTGCAAAACTTTTATCAAAAGTTACATTCTCAAGTGAACTTTAACAATTGGTGTCATGTCGGCCCAGATGATGTATTGAAGGTGTGAGCTTCCTTGTGTGAGGCTGTCTGTGCCACAATAGTCAGACTGATTCTAAGCTAATAAACAGATTTAAAGCATCTCACATGAATTCATACAGTTTTTCAGTAAAAAAAATGTAATTCTGTAAGTACAAATTCATCACACAAACTTATATGTGTGTGTATGTATGTGTGTGGGTATGTGTGTTTGTGCGTATGTGTGTTTATATGTGTGTGTGTATATATATGTGTGTGGGTGTGTATGTGTGTGTATGTGGGTGTATGTGTGTGTATATGTGTGTTGGTGTGTATGTGTGTGTATGTGTATGTGTGTGTGTATATGTGTGTGTGTGGGTGCGCGCGCGTGTGTGTGTATGTGTGTATGTGAGTGTATGTGCGTATGTGTGTATATATATGTGTGTGTGTGCGTGTGTATGTGTGTGTATGTGTGTGTGTGGGTGTGTATATATGTGTGTGTATGTGTGTGTATGTTTGTGTTTGTGTATGTTTGTGTTTGTGTGTATGTGTGTGTATATGTGCAGATGTGTGTGTATATGTGTGTGCGTGTATGTGTGTGTTTGTGTGTATGTGTGTGTAGTGTGTGTGTATATGTATGTGTGTGGGTGTGTATGTATGTGTGTGTATGTGTATGTGTGTGTATATGTATGTGTGTGTGTATGTGCGTGTGTATGTGTGTGTGTGTGCATGTGTATGTGTGTATGTGCATGTGTGTGTTTATGTGTATGTGTGTTTGTGTGTGTGTATATGTGTATATGTGTGTGTATACATATGCGAGGTCTTGCACTTTGGCAAAAAGAATAAAAGCACGGACTACTTTCTAAATGGTGAGAAAATTCGTAAAGCCAAAGTACAACGGGATCTGGGAGTGCTAGTCGAGGATTCTCTAAAGGTCAACATGCAGATTGAGTCTGTGGTTAAGAAAGCGAATGCAATGTTGTCACTTATCTCAAAAGGGTTGGAGTATAAAAACACCATTGTGCTACTGAGACTTTATAAAGCTCTGGTTAGGCCCCATTTGGAGTACTGTGTCCAGTTTTGGTCCCCACACCTCAGGAAGGACATACTGGCAGTGGAACGTGTCCAGCGGATATTCACACGGATGATCCCTGGAATGGTAGGTCTAACATATGAGGAACGGCTGAGGATCCTGGGATTGTATTCATCGGAGTTTAGAAGATTAAGGGGAGACTTAATAGAGACATACAAGATAATACATGGCTTGGAAAGGGTGGATGCGAGGAAATTGTTTCCGTTAGGTGAGGAGGCTCGGACCCGTGGACACAGCCTTAGAATTAGAGAGGGTAAATTCAGAACAGAAATGCGGAGACATTTCTTCAGCCAGAGAGTGGTGGGCCTGTGGAATTCATTGCCGCAGAGTGCAGTGGAGGCCGGGACGCAAAACGTCTTCAAGGCAGAGATTGATAGATTCTTGTTGTCTCGAGGAATTAAGGGCTACGGGGAGAATGCGGCTAAGTGGAGTTGAAATGCCCATCAGCCACGATTGAATGGCGGAGTGGACTCGATGGGCCGAATGGCCTTACTTCCACTCCTATTTCTTATGGTCTAATGGTCTTATGGTATTTGTATGTGTATGCGTGTGTATGTGTATGTATGTGTATGCGTGTGTATGTGTATGTATGTGTATGTGTGTTTATGTGCATGTGTGTATGTGTGTGTATGTGTGTGTGTGTGTATATGTGAGTGTGTATGTGTGTGTTTGAGTGTGTGTATATGTGTGTGTTTGGGTGTGTGTGTATGTGTGTGTCTGTTTATGTGTGTGTGTGTGTATGTGTGTGTGTGTGTGTGTGTGTGTGTAGTTGAATGGGGTCACCTGTAATGTCCCAGTTGAGGCCATCTCCATTGTTCCCAAACTTGGTGATCAGCCTCTGCTCGGCCACTTTTCATTGTTGCCTGCCCCGAAGTCCCCCTTGGAGGAAGGTCCGAGGTCGAATGTCCCGAATTGCTGAAGTGTTCTCTGACTGGGAGGGAACACTCCTGTCTGTTGACACTCAGAACAGCCCCACCCACCCACCCCATATAGTCACACACGAACACAAACACATGCACACACACACACACACACACACACACACACGTGTATATAAGTTTGTGGGGTGAATGTGTATTTGCAGAACTACATTTTACTTTGCTCAAAAACTGCATGAACGACAGAGCTAAGGGGAGACTTGCGGCAGCTCCCAGAATCAGGTGGCTCAGTGGTTAGCACTGCTGCCTCACAATACCAGGGTCCCAGGTTCAATTCCTGCCTTAGATAACTGCCTGTGTGGAGTTTGCACATTGCTCTGGTTTCCTCCCACAGTACAAAGGTGAATTGGCCATGTTAAATTGCCCATAGTGTTACCTGTTTCCACACTGTAGGTAGTCTAATCCAGGGGAAGGATCTGAAGGCCCTAATTTACGAGGGCTCTAAGCTCATGCGTTTCCAGGACTTCTCAGCGGTGGGAAACCAGAAAAGAAAACCTTACGATGATGAGCCTAAGACATAGGAATGGAAGTAAGGCCATTCAGCCCATCGGGTCCACCCCGCCATTCAATTGTGAATGATGGGCATTTCAACGCCACTTCGTGGCACTCTCATCGTTCACCCTTAATTCCTTGCGTGATCAAGAATTTATCAATCTCTGCCCTGAAGCCAATTAACGTCCTGCCCTCTGCTGCGCTCCACGGCAATGAATTCCACAGGCCCACCACTCTCTGCCTGAAGAAATGTCTCCTCATTTCCGTTCTAAATTGACCCCCCTCTAATTCTCAGGCTGTGCCCATGGGTCCTGATGGAAACACATTCCCAGCATCCACCCTTTCTAAGCCATGCATTATCGAGTAAATTTGTATTAGATCTCCCCTCAACCTTCTAAACCCTAATCAATACAATGCCAGGATCCTCAGCTGTTCATTGTATGTTAAGCCTCCCATTCCAGGGATCATCTGTGTGAATCTCCGCTGGACATGCTCCAGTGCCAGTATGTCCTTCCTGAGGTGTGGAGCCCAAAATTGGATACAGTATTTCAAATGGGGCCTAACCAGAGCTTTATAAAGTCTCAGAAGGACATCGCTGCTTTTACATTCCAACCCTCTTGAGATAAATGGCAACATTACATTTGTTTTCTTAACCACGGACTCAACCTGCAAGTCAACCTTTAGAGATTCCAGGACGATCATTCCCAGATCCCTTTGTACTTTGGCTTTATGAATTTTCTTACTATTTAAAAAATAGTCCATGCCTGTATTCCTTTTTCCAAAGTGCAAGTCCGAGCATTTGCTCAGGTTGAATTTCATCAGCCATTTCCTGGACCACTCTCCTAAACTGTCTAAATCTTACTGCAGCCTCCCCACCTCCTCAGAACGACCGGCTTCTCTGCCTAACTTTGCATCATCGGTGAAATTCGCCAGAATGCCCCTCAGTCCCTTCATCCAGATCATTAATATATGAGGGGAACATCTGCGACCCCAACACTGAACCCTACGGGATACCACTTGTCACCAGCTGCCATTCTAAGAAAGAACCTTTTATCCCAACTCTCTGCCTTCTGTCAGATAGCCAATTACCAATCCATGTCAGTAGCTCACCTCGAGCACCATGGACCCTCACCTTACTCAGCAGTTTCCCATGAGGTACCTTATCAAAGGCCTTTTGGAAATCTAGGTAGATAACATCCACTGGGTTTCCCTGATCTAACCTACTTATTACCTCTTCAAAGAATTCTTCCCAATCTTCTGATTTCCCAGTGCTCTTGGCCAGTTTGTAGCCTCTCTCTTTCCCTATGATACATTTCCTGACTTCCTTTGTCAGCCATGGATGTTTAATTCCCGCCCCCTGACGGATAATGTTTCTGCCAAGAGAAGACTGAGGGAGTTTGGGATCCAGTACTCTCTGAGGTATCCGGTGGTGCTCTGATAACCTGACATGGATACGTCCATCTCTTTGATACATCGGAGAAGGCAAGAGACTTTGTGGACAAATTAACCGAATCTGAACAATTTAGTATCTACAAATAGTGTTGTTTGGTTATGTCTTTGTTGTTTTTTAAAAAAACCGAGGAAGTCCAGTTGGAGCTTTTGTTTTCCTTGTTTTCCCGATTGGTAATAATCCGGTTTAAACTGTGTTTGGTGGCGGTTGAGATGTGTACTTTCAATTTCTAAGTGAAGTTATACCAGAGGATGGGTGGGGTGTTTACCCCATCGATCTTAAATGTTTTTTTCTTTATTCATATTGCTATTCTATGGTATATTTACTTTCTATTCTGCTTGTGTTTGTGGTATGGCTCTAGCTAAAGGAGGAAAAATGGTTGGGATGGCTAGATGCCCAGTTATGGGCAGTTTAGGATGGGTAGTTGCCCCCTTTGGGCAGGAGGTGAGTTTCCCTATTCAGCGCCATTGGCACTTTATATGGTGGTTTGTATTGCTTTTGATCTTTGATAGTTTTGTAGGTTTGTTAAATGTAGTAGTTTCAGTTTATGTAGTTTTTATATTTGATCGATCATATGACCCTAAGGCTCAGTGATTTGTGGTTCGGGTTCCTCTTCTCTGGAATTTAAATGTTACTGCTGAAGGTTATGGCTAATGACTTGATTAAATGGTGAACCTGGAATATCAAGGGAAGTCACTCACCAATTAAGAGGAAGAAGGTACTTTTGAGTCTTAGAAAGGAGAAAATGGATATTGCTTTGTTACAGGAGACGCACTTGGATGACAGGGAGCATTTGAAACTACAGCAGAATGACTTTGATCGGGTTTACTTCACATCATTTAATACCAGAAGTAGGGGAGTGGCTGTATTGGTGAGGAGGAATCTCCCATTTAAGTTACAAGAGTGTGTTAAAGACACACACAGAGGAGGTTTGTAATTCTTATAGCCTTGATAAATGGGGAAGAATATGGTGTTTAAATGTTTATTGCCCTCCAGCTCAGCCCCTCAACTTTTTGCGAGATACGTTTTCTAAATTGATAAATCAGGAGTTCTGGCATATCATTATAGGGGGAGATTTTAACTGTCTCATGGACCCCACCGTACAGAGGTTGCCCAAAGCCCCCCCCCCACCACCACGATCCCCTCTGTACAAACGAAACAATTAATGGATCTGTGTGTGGAGTGAGGGTTGGTGGACATCTGGAGGTGTCTCCACCCTACAGGCAGGGATTTTACGTTTTTTTCCAATCCACACAGATGTCAAACCAGGATTGATATTTTTCCAATCACCGTGGCAACCCTGGACTTGGTGGCACCTTGTACGATCGGTAATATTACCATCTCTGATCACACTCCAGTGTCCCTGTTGGTTAAGATTAAGGACGTTACAGTGGGTCCAAGGCACTGGCAAATGGATCCCTTTATCCTCCAGGATAATACGTTTGTGGAGCATTTGTCTCAGGAATTTTGGTCTTTCCTAGACATTAACTCACGCTCGGTTAGTAGCCAATCCTTCCTTTCGGAAATTGCCAAAGCCTATGCCAGTGGGTCAGTTATTTCCTACTCTGCCAGTAGGAGGCGGAAGAAGGGTGAGCAGCAATGTCCCCTCGAAACACAGTTGAAGGCAGCTGAGAAGGCCTACTTTGACAGGCCCTCGTTGGTCAAGTTACAGAGGATTATGGTGCTGCGGTCTGCATTGAATTCCGTGCTCACGCAGACAGCAAAGAACGAGCTTAATTTTGCAAAGCAAAGGTTATATGATCATGGTGACAGGTCTGGTAAATACTTAGCATATCTCGTCAGGAAAAGGAGAACCCCTCAAGCCATTATGGTGATTAGGGAAGGGTCTGGGAACCGAACATGTGACTCCAAAAAGATTAATGTGTCATTCCAGAGATTTTACTCTAAGTTATATCAATCTGAGGTTTGTGAGGAGGGGAGGGCCAAAATGGAGGCTTTATTCAAGGATCTGGAGCTCCCGGGTGTGACCCCCGAACAAGAGTCTTTTCTCAATGTCCCCTTATCAGAGCAAGAGGTGCAGGAGGCTGTGAAGCAGCTTCAGGGTGGAAAGGCACCCGGTCCTGATGGACTTCCCAGCGAATTCTAGAAGGAATTTATAAACATATTGTCAGGCCCAATGTTCAATATGTTTAATGACTCATATAGCCATGTTTGTCTCCCGCCATCTCTGAGAGAGGCCAATATTTCGCTTATTCGTAAAAAAGGGAAGATCCGGGGGACTGTGCTTTGTACAGGCCCATTTCACTCTAAAATGTGAACTTTAAAATCCTCTCTAATACTCTTGTGTTCAGGCTGGAGACTGTGTTACCTTCTATTGTTAAAGAGGACCAGACGGGCTTCATAAAGGGCCACAGATCCTCCAATAATGTTAGGAGGCTGCTTAATGTAATTCAAGTGTGTCAACAACAGTCAATATAGGGATTGGTGATTTCTCTAGATACAGAGAAGGCCCTTGACCGAGTTGAGAGGCCGTACCTTTTCTATACTCTGGAGCAGTCTGTTTTGGGCGAAGTTTTTATAAGATGGGTAACGGTTCTCCACAATGACCCTCTCACTGCAATCATCACCAACAGGGTGTGATCAAGCAATTTTAACATTTTTTGGGTCAGCCGGCAGGTCTGTTCCCTTTCCCCACTGCTTTTTACAGTGGGGATTGAATCATTGGTGGAGGCCATTCATAGGGATCCCAATATATCAGCTCCAGACGTGGGGTCAAATTTACATCAGAGTTTATTGTATGTGGACGATGTCCTCATTCTTTCGTCAAATCCAGCAGTTTCAGTCCCTCGCCTGTTAGCATGCATCTGTGTGTTTGGCACCTTTTTGGGGGACAAGATTAATTTTGCAAAATCAGAGGCTGTGCCTATGGGTGGTCTTATGAAAGTGTTAAGCCTTGAGGGTGAATATCGATTCGCATTTAAATGGGCACAGGGGGGTGTTGTGTATTTGAGCATGTTCATTACTCCAGTTCTGGATCGGCTGTTCAAAGACAATTTTGTTCAATTATTTGACAAAATCAAACAAGACCTTCAAAGATGGAGGTGCTTCTGGTCTCGTGGTTGGGTCGGATAGCGCTTATTAAGATGAATATTCTCCCTCGTTTACTATCCCCTATATGGATGCTCCCCCTGATTTTCGATAAGCAAACATTCAGGAGACTGAACGGCTGGTTCAGCCCCTTTATTTGGCATCGTCAGTGGCCCCTCATTAAATGAGCTAAACTGCGATTGTCTCACAGACTGGGGGGAGTGGATCTCCCAGACATTAAAAGCTACCAACGAAGCTCACTTTTATCCTACATGAGTGATTGGGCTTGTGGGGACCCTCTTTCAATATGGTTCGATATTGAAACCTCCCAGACTAAGGTGACCCCTTACTCACTTGCTGTGTTTGGACAAAATGAGGACAGTTAGGGAATATTGCCATAACCCAATAGTTATCGATATTGTTAAAGCACGGAGGGCAATTCGGCAGAGGGAAGGCAATATTGGCAAGTCATCTTCTCTTATACCGGGTATGCCGGGTTTTCAACCAGGGATGATAGATTCAGGATCCAAACATTGGGCAGTTAGGGGTGTGTCTTGCGTGGGTGATTTGTTTGTGGGAGACACAATGATGTCCTTCGATCAGTTATCACGGAAACACAAGCTACCGAACAGGGACCTCTTTCGTTTATTTCAAGTTAGAGATTTTATTAAAAAAAAGACGACTTTTGACTGATGCCTCCAAGTCCGCCATAGAGAGAGGGGTGATTTAGCCCCATATCCTGCAAACCCCACAAAGTTCTGTATTTTTCTGACACAACATCCCACCAAACCCAACACAGACCTGGGGACGTTTCCAGTGGAGATGAGAAATCGACTTGACATCAGACAAAGAAGATCAGTCGTGAAGACAAAGCTTAAAAGCTAGCCATCCCAGATGGGACTTGAACCTACAATCACAGGCTGAAGGAAGCCAGTGGCTTATCCATTAGACCACTGGGACCACATCTACAAAACTGAAATGGCAGCCTGTAAATACTGCACCCTGAACCTCTCGTATTGTGTTCTTCTCTGAGTTTTAAACTCACACTGATTGGTTGTTCCCCCTTCCATCTCACACGAAATCATTGGCTGCATGATAAAATTGATCTTACCTCCCATTTCTCCCCAAACGGACAGACAAGAAATCCACCAAAATCCAACTTTGCACAACTCAAGTCAGAGGAAAATGGAGCAGACATGAAAATAGCAAAGGGCTGAATGTTATTTTGTGCAGCACATTCAAGATATTTCCAGTTATTTGGGAAGGAGGAAGTGGAGATTTTGCAAAAAGCTGCATTGAGGACAATTCAACAGGATCTTGGCGGGCATTCAGCCCATTGTGGCTGTGCTGTCTCTTTCAGACAATTCACCCCAAGATCTCCCAAACCCTGGAATTACCTTGTGCAAGTTTCTACTAAAGAGCATTTTCCATAATCTCGAAGCAGGCAAGTGATTTTTAACAGAGTAGTTGAAAAATCCAGTCAATTTGGATTGAGATGGAGTTGATATGGGATGAAAATCAGCCACCACAAAGACCAGGCTTAAAACGTCAACACCCCAAAAGGGATTTGAACCTCCAATCCACTACATCAGAAGCTACAGTCTTAACCATTAAGCCACAAAAACTCAATGACAATACTCTACTGGGAATAGTTGATCTTAAATGAGTGCTACAGCCGAGCGTATTCCAAGATCTGTCACGACACACTGAGGGATACACTAAAGTTTCGGGCAGCTGCTGCCAACGTGTAACAGGGAAAGTACACATTCTCAGGTCTTTCACAAATTATCACATCGTCCTTTCAGTTCTCAGACCCTCTTGGTGCCTGACAATGAACAGAGATCATTTCCTGCCCAAGTACAAAATGCCTTCATTTTTTGTGACACAGAACTTTGAGAAATTTAAAAATTCCAATGTTTAGTTGCTTCTTTTCTCTCTGCATAGACTGTCCACAACTGATTTAGAACCTTTGTCTGCATTGTTATTTGATTTTTTATGAATAAAGTATATTTTTTAAATAAACAAAATCTGGAGAGAGAGAAGATCTGCCCGAACTTGCGAGACCCCCCTTTGTGGAAGAGAGCCAACCCTATATCGGGACAGGAAGGAGATTCCAATGGCCCAACATGGATTGTTTCGGATAATACACTCGCCTCCTTGACCACAAAGTGGGGAATGAAGTGGGAGTTGGCACGGGGCAGGGTGACACTAGGCAGACGGATGCACAAGATGGCCGCTCAGCCATAAGTTGGCCACTTGGCACACAAGATGGCCGCCGGACCACAATATGGAGAGAGACAGCAGAGCAAACACAGACACTGCCTGGGGCCACCAGAATGCCAGAACAATGCACTCACAACCGAGTTGATTAGTTTAAGGCAGATGGGAGAGACAATACACATGAATAACATACACTGCCCGCCGAAGGGTCTGGGTCAGACAACACCTTTGATAGAAATGCTAACTGTTAAATACAGCCTCAATACAGAGTGATAATAGTCAGGGCTGCAGTAATCGGCCTTCTCAGGAAGAGCGATTAGCGCCCATTACTACAGCAACTGACTTCCGCGCAGACGCTGAAACTGACAACAACTGCACTGAAATTAACAAAGGCCACGCTGGAACTGACAATAACTGCACCGAAACAATCAAGGATTCTGCAATGTTTACAATAAACAAGCCATGTTACAGAGACAATAACCTCATCACTGACCTATTATATCACAAAATGTATAACCATGTGCTCCGGGTTGAGAGAAGAATCACAGCTGACCACTGTGCTGTTGGTGCTGCTCTCTCCCTGGAGCTCCGGGATTTCCTTGGACAATAAACTCTGTTGGTGAACCCCGACTCTGACTCAGAGGCTGGTGATTTTCAGCAGTTGCCTTCCCACAAATGTTTGTCCAATCTGTGGATGTGGCACTCCAAGTACTCCAACGATGGCCTAACTACTTCACATCTCCATCATAGCCTCCTTGCAATTGTGTTCAATACCTTGACTAAGAAAGGTAAGGACCCAAATGCATAGCCACAGCCCCATCAGTTCCAACCTTGAACCCCCAGATTTCAATCATTTCCATTGACATATTGGACCTTATCATAAATACCAAACATGCAGGTAATCTGGGGTTCAGCTGGTAATGTTGACAGAATATAGCTTAGACTGACACCAACACAACCAAAACAGAAGCTGCTTTGTCCATAGACTGGTAGGTCTATCTGTTGGAGCCCCAGTGATCTCATGGACAAGGCACGAACTTCCTAAACCAGAGATTGTGGGCTCAAATCTTATTTGGGTTTTGATTTTGTTGAAACCTTCATTGAGCAGCTGATCTTAATCCTGTGTGGTCACGTGACCATGGCAACAAAATCAGGCATTCTCAATTGATCCTCAGCTGGAGAAATTTGAGCTGATAGAAAATTGGGCACGGTGGCACAGTGGTTAGCACTGCTGCCTCACAGCACCAGAAACCTGGGTTCAATTCCCACCTCAGGCGACTGTCTGTGTGGAGTTTGCACATTCTCCCCGTGTCTGCGTGGGTTTCCTCCGGGTGCTCCGGTTTCCTCCCACAGTCCAAAGATGTGCAGGTCAGGTGAATGGGCCAATCTAAATTGCCCGTAGTGTTAGGTTAGGGGTATGGGTGGGTTGCGCTTCGGCGGGGTGGTGTGGACTTGTTGGGCCGAAGGGCCTGTTTCCACACTGTAAGTAATCTAATCTAAATTAAACAGCAGCTGTCAGTTCCAGAAAACAGTGCAACTCAGATCAAAGAGCTACAAAGATTCAAGGAAAACCAGTTCCAACCAGACTGAGGGTTGTATATTGGAGAAGTGTCAGCCTGAGTCAATCCACTTTATAGCTCCTGGCATGACAACAGTGAAGGGTATTGGTGGGACCCCATTGGATGATGTGAACCCAGCTCATGACCGTATTGGCCGAAGCCACAGAAGATTCTGGAAGATCAGGGACAGGAGAGGAGGAAAACACACCTGAACGCCAAACCCTTAGCGAAGCCTTGACTGGGTCCTGCAGTGGAGCTCTGACCATCTGCTCCAAACCTGTTCATAAAAGTCCTCGCGTGAGTAGTGCAGGCCATTCAGCCCATCACATCCACACTGACCCTCTGAAGAGCATCCCATCCAGGCCCAACATTCATCATCCCACCTTGCATTCCCCAAAGCCAATCCACCGGACCTGCACATCTTTGGACTGTGGGAGGAAACCAAAGCACCCGGAGTACCCCATGGAGAGAATGCGCAAACTCGACACAAACAGACACCCAAGGGAGGAATCAAAGCCAGGTCCCTGACACTGTGAGGCAGCAGTGCTACCCACTGAGCCACCATGCCATCCCCAGGAGAATCTCAGCAGGTTTTCAGCCATTGTGACTGTGCTTTCTCATTCAGACAATTCACATCAATCCTGCAAAACTTGTGCAAGAAGATGTTAGGCACCACTTCCCATCAACTGAATGCAGACATGGAGATTTTCCCAAAGTAGATTAGAAATCAAGTTGACAAAGTACAAGTGACTGACACCCCAGATGGGACTCGAACCCACAATCCCTGACTTAGAAGGCCAGTGCCATATCCATTAGGCCACTGGGGCCACACTCCTGGCTGGAAATCACAGCCTTTATGTACTGCACCCGACCTCTCATACTGTGTGTTTCTGAGTGTTATCCTCTCACTGATTGTTTTTTACCCCGACCATCTCATGATAAATTGTTGGCTGCTTGATTAATCAATCTCACGTCCCATTTGTCCCCAAACGGACAGTTGAGAAATTAACCAAACTCCAATGTTGCACAACTCAAGTCTAAGGAATATGGAGCAGACGAGAAAATAGCAAAGGGCTCAATGTTATTTTGTGCAGCACCTTGAAGATATTTGCAGGTAGTGGGGAAGGAGTAAGTGGAGATGTTGCAAACAGCTGCATTGAGGACAAATCAACAGAATCATAGCAGGCATTCAGCCCATTATGGCTGTGCTGTCTCTTTCAGACAATTCACACCAAGATCTCCCAAATCCTGGAATTACTTTGTGCAAGCTTCGAATAATCATCGTTAAAAATCAGACAACACCAGGTTGTAGTCCAACAGGTTTATCTCAAAGTACTAGCTTTCGTAGCACTGCTGCTTCGTCAGGTGGTTGTGGAGTATAAGATTGTATGACACAGAATTTATGGCAAAAGTTTACAGTGTGATGTCACTGAAATTATATATTGAAAAAAATCTGGATTTTGTGTGAAGTCTCGCATCATTTAGAATGACCAGGTTGGTTTCAGTTCTTTCATGTGTAAATCACAAAACATAGAACATAGAAAAATACAGCACAGTACAGGCCCTTCAGCCCTCGATGTTGCGCCGACCGAAGCCTACCTAACCTACACTAGCCCAATAACCTCCATATGCTTATCCAATGCCCACTTGAATGACCAGAAAGAGGGAGAGTCCACCACTGATTCTGGCAGGGCATTCCATGAACTCACAACTCACAAAATGTTTTTCATTGCGAAGTGAAATGGCAAGCTCACCAATAAAAGCTAAATGCTTTGAATGCTGGAAATCTGAAACAGATAAAATGGTGGAGAAATCATGACTCAAAAACATGATTGAGTTTTCTGAAAAAGTCACAAAGAGGATTGATGAGGGCAGAGCGGTGGATGTGATCTATATGGACTTCAGTAAGGCGTTCAACAAGGTTCCCCATGGGAGGCTGATCAGCAAGGTTAGATCTCATGGAATACAGGGAGAACTAGCTATTTGGATACAGAACTGGCTCAAAGGTAGGAGACAGAGGATGGTGGTGGAGGGTTGTTTTTCAGACTGGAGCCCTGTGTCCAATGGAGTGCCACAAGAATCAGTGATGGGTCCACTACTTTCCGTCATTTATATATATGTTAGTATCATTATGAGGTATCATTAATAAGTTTGCAGATGACACCAAAATTGGAGGTGTAGTGGACAGCAAAGAAGGTTCCCTCAGATTACAACGGGATCTTGATTCGAAGGGCCGATGAGCTGAGGAGTGATGGGTGGAGTTTAATTTAGATCAATGTGAGGTGCTGCATTTTGGGAAAGCAAATCTTAACTGGGCTTATAGACTTAATGGGAATGTCCCAGGGAGTGTTGGTGAACAAAGAGACCTTAGAGTGTAGGTTCATAGCTCCTTGAAAGTAGAGTCGCAGATCGATAGGATAGTGAAGAAGGCGTTTGGTATGCTTTCCTTGATTCTAAATCAGATCTGTGCAGTCTATGCAGAGAGATAAGAACCAACAAAACATTGGAATGTTGACATTTCTCAAAGCTTCTGTATCGTTGTGAACAAAAAGGCATTTGTACTTGGGCAGGAACTGATCTCTGTTCATTGTCAGGCACCAAGAGGATCTGAGAATTGATAGAATGATGTGACAATTTGTCAGAAAGACCTGAGACTGTGTTGTTTCCCTGTTACACCTTGGCAGCAGTTGCCCAAAACCTTAGTGCATCCCTGAAAATGTCATCTGAGATGTTGGAACATGCTGGGCTGTAACACTCATTGCTGCCAAGACTTTACACTGGCAAATGGCTATGTGTGCCCTAGTAGCATATTGGGTAAACCACTGTCCTCCTCAGTCTGGGATTGTGGGTTTAATTTCCCTCTGGGCTGCTTACGTTTTAAGCTTGGTCTTTGTAGGTGACTTTTGTCCCATGCCAACTTCATCACGATCCAAATTGACTGCATTTTTCAAACTACTCAGTTCAAAATAACTGTGCCTGTGTTGAGATTATGGCGAATGATGTGTAATAGAAACTTGCACAAGGCAATTCCTGAATTTGGGAGATCTTGAGGAGAATTGTCTGAAAGAGACAGCGCAGCCACAATGGGCTGAACGCCCGCTAAGATTCTGTAGATTTAGAACATACGACATAGAACATAGAACAGTACAGCACCGAACAGGCCCTTCAGCCCACGTTGTTGTGCCGACCATTGATCCTCATGTATGCACCCTCAAATGTCTGTGACCATATGCATGTCCAGCAGTTTCTTAAATGTCCCCATTGACCTTGCTTCCAGAACTGCTGCTGGCAACGCATTCCATGCTCTCAAAACTCTCTGTGTAAAGAACCCGGCTCTGACATCCCCTCTATACTTTCCTCCAACCAGCTGAAAATTATGACCCCTGGTGTTAGCCATTTCTGCCCTGGGAAATAGTCTCTGGCTATCGACTCTATCCATACCTCTCATTATCTTGTATACCTCAATTCGGTCCCCTCTCCTCCTCCTTTTCTCCAATGAGAAAAGTCTGAGCTCAGTCAACCTCTCTCCATAAGATAAGCCCTCCAGTCCAGGCAGCATCCTGGTAAACCTCCTCTGAACCCTCTCCAAAGCATCCACATCTTTCCTCTAATAGGGCGACCAGAACTGGACACAGTATTCCAAGTGCAGTCTAACCAAAGAAAGCATTTGTCCTCAATGCAACCTTTTGCAACATCTCCACCTACTTCCTCCCCACTAACTGCAAATATCTTGAAAGCGTTGCACAAAATAACATTGAGCCCTTTGCTATTTTCCTGTCTGCTCCATTTTCCTCAGATGTGAGTTGTGCAATATTGGAGTTTGGTTGGTTTCTTGTCTGTCCGTTTGGGGACAAATGGGAAGCGAGATTGATTTATCAAGCAGCCAATTTTTTAGCATGAGGTGGAAGTTGGAAAAAACAATTAGTGAGAGTATAAAACTGAGAAAAACACAATATGAGCCATCAGGGTGCAGTATTTAAAGGCTGCCAGTTTAACAGCAGACATGTAGTCCCAGTGACCTCATGGATAAGATATTGGGATTCCTCAGCTAGGGATTGTGGGTTCAAATCCCCTCCTGAGTAGATTAATTTTATAGGTTGCCCTCTTTGAACTTTACTTCTAATCGACATTATAAACATCCCCATGTCTGCATTCAGTTGATGGGAAGTGCTGTCCAAGATGAACTTGCACAAAGTTGTCGGGGATCTGCTGGATTCAGTCGAAACTATCTGAAAGAGACAGCAGAGCCACAATGGGGAAAGAACTGCTGAGATTCTCCTGGGGTTGGCATGGTGACTCACAGTGTCAGGGACCTGGCTTTGATTCCTCCCTTGGGTGTCTGTTTGTGTCGAGTTTGCACATTCTCTCCCTGGGGTACTCGGAGTGCATTGTGTTCCTCCCACAGCCCAAAGATGTGCAGGTTCGGTGGATTGGCTTTGGGGAATGCAGGGTGAGAGGATAGGGGTTGGGCCTGGATGGGATGCTCTTCAGAGGCTGAGTGTGGACTTGATGGGCTGAATGGCTTGTCCCTCTCACTCTTGGGCTTTTATGAACATGTTTGGAGCAGATGGTCAGAGCTCTGCTGCAGATCCCAGTCAAGGCTTTGCCAAGGGACTGGCATCCAGGTGTGTGTTCATTTCCTTCTTTTCCCTGATCTTCCAGAATGTTCTGTAGCTTTGGTCAACGGGGTCATGAGCTGGGTTCACCTCATCCAATGGGGTCACATTGCCAGGAGCTAGACAACGGATTTACTCAGACTGACACTTCCAGTCATCGAGTCATAGAGATGTACAGCACAGAAACACACCCTCGGTCCAACCCGTCCATGCTGAACAGATATCCCAACCCAATCTAGTCCCACCTTCCAGCACCCGGCCCATCTCCCTCCAAACTCTTCCTATTCATATACCCATCCAGATGCCTTTTAAATGATGTAATTGTACCAGCCTCCACCACTTCCTCTGGCAGCTCATTCCACACACACACCACCCTCTGCCTGAAAATGTTGCACCTTAGGTCTCCTTTATATCTTTTCTCTCTCACTCTAAACCTAAACCCTCTAGTTCTGGAGTCCCCCACCCCAGGGAAAAGACCTTGGCGGTTTACCCTATTCATGCTCCTCATGATTTTATAAACCTCTGTAAGGTCACCCCTCAGCCTCTGACACTTGGATCCTATCCTTAGAGGAACTGGTATCAGCTTCCACCACTGTGACTGTGTGTTCAACCTCATCCGTCCTCTTTTCCAGGTCTCCCAGCTGCTGTTCATGCTTCTGCAGCATGATCGAGATCGGGGCCAGCTTCACCTCTAATCTGCTTCCCCAACATCTCATGAGATTTCACGAGCTCCTTCCCCAGGGCCTGGTAGGTAATTGAGTCCGAGGATCCTGCAGGCTGGGCCGGGGGCCTGGCCCCGGACACTGCTCCTCCCTTCTCCAACATCTCTGGACGATGAAAACGCAGGTAAGTTGATTTTTCACAATGTCCTGGGACTCCACAACCTTTTCAGAGTCCCAGGATATCGCGATGGTCCGGATTGGGTGGGATAGAAATTCTTCCCCCTGGTGCTGTGGTGCGAAACTCTGCAACATGATCGTCTGAGATCACCCCCATCTTGGATCCCCAGAGTGCAGTGAGAGAATAAAACTCAGAAAAACATACAACGAGAGGTCAGGGTGCAGTATTTAAAGGCTGCTATTTTTGCCTTGACTGTGCAGCCCCAGTGGCCTAATGGATAAGGCATTGGCCTCCTAAGCCAGAAATTGTGGGTTCAAGTCCCATCTGGGGTGTCGGGCTCTTCCTTACGTGTCATTAATCTTTAATCCACTTTGCAAACATCCCCATATCTGCATTCAGTTGATGGGATGTGGTGTCCCATGTGACCTTACACAAGTCTTTTGGGGATCTGCAGGATTCAGGCTAAATTCCCTGAAAGAGACAGGACAGTCACAATGGCTGAAAACCTGCTGAGATTTTCCTGGGAATGGCATGTTGGCTCAGTGGGTAGCACTGCTGCCTCACAGTGTCAGGGACCTGGCTTTGATTCCTCCCTTGGGTGTCTGTTTGTGTAGAGTTTGCACATTCTCTCCATGGGGTACTCCGGGTGCTTTGGTTTCCTCCCACAGCCCAAAGATGTGCAGGTTCGGTGGATTGGCTTTGGGGAGTGCAGGGTGAGAGGATAGGGGTTAGGCCTGGCTGGGATGCTCTTCAGAGGGTCAGTGTGGATGTGATGGTCTGAATGGCCTCCTCCCACCCCACTCTAGGGCTTCTCTGAACAAGTTTGGAGCAGATGGTCAAAGGCCCAGTCAAGGCTTCGTGAAGGGACTGCCATCCATATGTGTGTCCCTATGCTCCTTTTCCCTGATCTTCCCGAATGTTCAAATCACCATCATCACATTAAAGACATTTTGTTTCTTGTCTTAATGAGAAGGGATTTGCCTTCAAGAGCACAAAGGTTTTGGATGTTGTCTCTTGAGGTTTGCTGATGAAACCGTTGATGTGCAGGGCCAACTGCAGATAATGGCAGAGACACTCTCCAGTGGTGACTGTCAGTGTTACCAGTCGTGAAGACTTCATCCAAGAAACTGACGGTGATCTTGACCGCAGTCTCACCACGGCCTGCAAATCACAATCGGCTTAACCAGACTCAAGAACTAAAGAGAAACCAAGAACATCTCACCGATATTACCATGAAGGTTGGTCACAGCAAACGATCAACAGCGAGACCGCAAAAACACATTTCATATCTCCCTGTGCTGGAACTTTCTGCTGTCTTTCTCCATTGAAATAATATCCAGTTGCTTTATTCTTCCGACCAAAGTGTATGACCTCACACAGTCCCACATTGTCTTTCATTTGCTGAGTTTTTGGTCACTCCCTTGACCCATCCACCTCCCTCTGCAAACTCTGTGAGTCAGCCTCAGCAGTTGCCTTCCCACAAATGTTTGTCCAATCTGTGGATGTGGCACTCCAAGTTCTCCAACGATGGCCTAACTACCTAACATCTCCATCATAGCCTCCTTGCAATTGTATTCAATACCTTGACTAAGAAAGGTAAGGGCCCAAATGCATAGCCACAGCCCCATCAATTCCAACCTTGAACACCCAGATTTCAATCATTTCCATTGACATATTGGACCTTATCATAAATACCAAACATGCAGGTAATCTGGGGTTCAAGTGGTAATGTTGACAGAATATAGCTTAGACTGACACCAACACAACCAAAACAGAAGCTGCTTTGTCCATAGATTGGTAGGTCTATCTGTTGGAAACCAGTGACCTCATGGGTAAGGCACGAACTTCCTAAACCAGAAATTGTGGGCTCAAGTCTTATTTGGGGTATTGATTTTGTTGAAACCTTCACTGTGCAGCTGATCTTAATCCTGTGTGGTCACGTGTCCATGGCAACAAAATGAGGCATTCTCAATTGATCCTCAGCTGGAGAAATTTGACCTGATAGAAAATTGGCCAAACTAAATTAAACAGCAGCTTTCAGCTCCAGAGAACAGTGCAACTAAGATCAAAGAGTTACAAAGATTCAAGAAGAACCATTTCCAACCAGACTGAGGATTGTATATTGGAGAAGTGTCAGCCTGAGACAACCCACTTGAAAGGTCCTGGCATGACAACAGTTAAGTGTATTGGTGTGACCCCATTGGATGTTGTGAACCCAGCTCATGATCGTACTGGCCAAAGCCACAGAAGATTCTAGAAGATCAGAGAAATGTAGGGGAGGAACACACACCTGGATGCCAGTCCCTTCACAAAGCCTTGACTGGGCCTTGCAGTGGAGCTCTGACCATCTGCTCCAACCTTGTTCAGAGAAGCCCTAGAGTGGGGTGGGAGGAGGCCATTCAGTCTATCATGTCCCCACTGTCACTCTGAAGATCATCCCATCCAGGCCCAACCCCTATCCTCTCACCCTGCATTCCCCAAAGCCAATCCACCGAACCTGCACATCTTTGGGCTGTGGGAGGAAACCAAACCACCCGGAGTACCCCATGGAGAGAATGTGCAAACTCGACACAAACAGACACCCAAGGGAGGAATCAATGCCAGGTCCCTGACGCTGTGAGGCAGCAGTGCTACCCACTGAGCTGCCATGACATCCCCAGGAGAATCTCAGAAGGTTTTCAGCCATTGTGCCTGTGCTGTCTCTTTCAGACGATTCACCCCTATATCCTGCATATCCTCAACATTCTGTATTTTTCTGACACAAGGTACCACCAACCCAACACAGACCTCGGGACTTATCCAGATGAGATGAAAAATCGGCTTGACCTCAGACAAAGATCAGCCATGAAGACAAGGGTTAAAATGTCAGACACCGCAGATGGGACTTGAACCCACAATCCCTGGCGTAGGAGGCCAGTGCCTTATCCATTAGGCCACTGGGGCCACATGTGTGATGTTAAAATTGCAGCTTTTAAGTTTTGTTTTGCAAGAACACACTGACTGTGGCTCAGCCAGCACAGAGTCAGTGCCCTGGACTGAGGGGATTCTAAATCTCCTGGTTATATATGTTTTTCTCTTTCCCCCCGCACTGCTGCCTAATTGTGGTAGTGCTTATATTTTCCCCAGCACCCATGTTGTGTGTGTGCAGGTGTGAGACACAGTGAAAGACAACAGATGTACAAATCTTTATTCAATTCCCACCACCAGGAAGAAATGAAACACCCGAGTGGCCAGTGACAAGCATCAAAGGGCAATGCTGTGTGACCAAACAGTGAGGGGGAGGGCACTCTCTGAACAGCTCAAGGATGTTGGTAGACACTGCGTGCTCCTTCTCCAGGGACACCCGGGCTCGAACCTAACCGCGGAAGAGGGTCAGGCAATCGGCCCTAACAACCAGTTTGGCCAGGCCCAGGAGCAGACCCACGAGGAGATCCTCTGACCAACCCTCCCCCCTCGGCACGGGTGCCCAATGATGGGGAGTGTGGGGCTGAAGTCTAACCAGGAACGGAGGAGAAGGTTTCCCAGAAAGCTAAAAAGGGAGTGCAAGCGCCCTGTTCCATGGACTCCACAGCACCACAGAACAAGCAGTTGGGCTGGGAGTCCGTGAACCACCACAATCTGCGGACTGCCGCGTGCAATACCCTCCACCCCAGATCCCCGTGAGAAAGGAGGAGGACTCCCATGTAGAGAGCCCTTCACTGGGGATGGTCCCCACCGCCCGGTGGTAAATGGGCACGCCAGGGTGTGTCCGGGAGGTGGATGAGGGTGTGCAGCAGCAGTCTGTACAGGGCCCTGTGTGATACACCCCTGAAAGGGACAAAACTAAAACTCCGGAGACAGCTCAGGTTGTGGGGCACAGTCTCCCGCAGGAAGTACAGGACCCCTGGGGCCAATGTGAAATTCCGTCCGGGCAGGAGTGAGTGCAGACGGGATCCCACCGCACACCTGAGCATCCTCCAACTGGGGCACTACGAGGGGTCTGAGCACCGTCGTTTTAAGGTGTCGGATGGTGGTGGCCACGTACCGGACGTCTACCGCTGCCCTGCTCGCTATATCCTGCGGCAGCGTCCAGCCCAGGCCCCCACCATCCAGCACGTCCCCGACCCTGGTCACCCTCACAGTCACGGCCCTCCCCTCCGACAGTCACTCGAACCCACGAGTACGGAGGTGCGGATTCCTGAGCAACGTCTCCCTGACGACAGCCGTTACTCCTGCCGGAGGGTAGGCGTGACGCGATTCGACCATGTTCCAGACCGTGAGCAGGTCCTGGTAAAAGACAGGCAGTGTCCTGAGAGTGACCTCCAAACCATCACGGTCCCTGAACAGGAGCTGAGTCTCGTAGTTGAGGTTACGCACCTGGTGGAAAAAATACGTCGCCAGGGCACCCCGCCGAGGGGGAGGGCTCAATGTAAAGGTATCGCTGCAAGGTCTGAAGGTGGAACGTCGCTACCTGGGTGTGAACGCACACCAGCGACTGACCGCCCTCCTCAATATGGAGACTCAGGACCTGCGCAGTGACCCAGTGCATCTTTTTGTCCCAGAAGAAGTGAACCAACATTCTCTGGATGTCAGTGACAAAACCAGGAGGAGGGACCAAAGTGACCAGCCGGTACCACAGCATGGCAGGCACCAGCTGGTTTATGACCAACACTCGACTCCTGTGAGACAGCACTCGGAGCAGTCCTGTCCAGAGTCCTAGGTGAGGTGAGACTTTGGCCTCCAGCTCCTGCCAGTTCCCCGGCCAGGATTCCTCAGCTGGGCTGAGGTAGACCCCCAGGTCGAGGAGATG
Source organism: Chiloscyllium punctatum (assembly GCF_047496795.1). Classification (NCBI taxonomy): domain Eukaryota; kingdom Metazoa; phylum Chordata; class Chondrichthyes; order Orectolobiformes; family Hemiscylliidae; genus Chiloscyllium; species Chiloscyllium punctatum. The sequence continues at coordinate 75,849,303 of NC_092756.1, read as the reverse complement.
GTGGTACTCCAGCTGAACCCCCGTAACTCCTCCGGCAGAGACTCCACCCGTCACGGACTGACCAGTCGTCTGGAATATTGGGCCCAGTTGATCCTGGTGGAAGAGGCCGCTGAGTACAAGGCCTGGCACTCACACATCCTCCCCAGGTCAGCAGGGTCGGTGAAAGGGAGGAGCACGTGGTCAGCGTAGGCCGAGATGACCACCCCCGTGCCCGCACCACGCCGAACCAGCCCCGACAACCTCCTCCACAAGAGGCACAGGAAAGGCTCCACGCACAGGGAATCCAGCTGGCCGGACAGGGGGCAGCCTTGGTGTACTCCTCTCCCAAAGCGAAGGGTCAGTGTCATGGAGCCGTTAACTTTAAAACTAATTGCACCTGCCTCCACTTGGTCCACATCCACACAAGCATTTCCTGCCATGTACCTGTCCAAATGTCTTTCTCATAGATTCCATACAGTGTGGAAACAGGCCATTTGGCCCAACAAGTCCACCCAGACTCACTCCCCAACATGTCCTCCTGACAAATGTACCCAACCTTCACATCCCTGAACAGTCTGGGCAATTTTGCATGGCTAATTTACTTGTGGGAGGAAACTGGAGCACCTGGAGGAAACCCACACAGACACGGGGAGAAAGTGCAAAATCCACACAAACTGTCACCAGAGGCTGAAATTGAACCTCGGTCCCTGGTGCTATGAGACAGCAGTGCTAACCACGGAGCCAACTTGGAAACTCTACACAAATAATCACCCAAAGGAGGAATCAAAGCCAGGTCCCTGACGCTGTGAGGCAGCAGTGCTACCCACTGAGCCACCATGGCATCCCCAGGAGAATCTCAGCAGGTTTTCAGCCATTGTGACTGTGCTGTGTCTTTCAGACGATTCACCCCCCATCCTGCAGATCACCGAAAATCTTGAGCAAGAACATGTTGGGCACCACTTCCCATCAGCTGAAAGCAGACAAGGGGGATTTCTCCAAAGTCAATTAGAAATAACGTTGACAGTGAACAAGCCGTAAATAATCAGATACCCCAGATGGGACTTGAACTCAAAAACCCCAGCTTTAGGAAGTCAGTACCTTATCCATTTGGCCATGGGGGATCTACCTGTCAAGGGTCAATGGCAACCTATAAATACTGAACCCTGCCCTGTCATATTGTGTTTTTCTGAGTTTTCTACTCTTACTGATTGTTTTTTACCCCTTCCATTTCATGCTAAATTGTTCACTGCTTGATAAATTGATCTCGCCTCCCATTTGGCCCCAGACGGACATTTGAGAAATCACAGCCGGTCAGACAGCGTCCGAGGAGCAGGAGAGTCGACATTTCGAGCATAGGCCTGAAGAGCTTCGACTCGAAACATTGACTCCCCTGCTCCTCGGATGCCACCTGACCAGCTGTACTTTTCCAGCACCACACAGTTTGACTCTGATTTCTCACATCTGCAGTGCTCACTTTCTCCCAGTCGAGAAATCAACTCAACTCCAACTTTGCAGACCCAGAGTTTGAGGCAAATGGAGCAGACAGGAGAAGGAAAAGGGCTGAATGTTATTGTGTGCAGCACTTTCAAGATATTTGCAGTTAGTGGGGAAGGAGGAAGTGGAGATGTTGCAAAAAGCTGCATTGAGGACAAATCAACAGAATCTTAGCGGGCATTCAGCCCATGGTGGCTGTGCTGTCTCTTTCAGACAATTCACCCCAAGATCTCCCAAATCCTGGAATTACCTTGTGCAAGTCTCTATGTCACATCATTTGCCATAATCTCAACGGAGGCACAGTGATTTTTAACAGAGTACTGTCGATGAAATGTTCAGTCAGCATGGATTGAGATGAAGTTGACATGGAATGAAAATCAGCAACAAAGCCCAGGCTAAAAACCCAAGCCCCCCGAGATGGGACTTGAACCCACAATTACCAGCGGAGGGAATCCAGGGCCTTATCCATTCGGCCCCTAGGGCTCCCACAGCACACTCTCTCTGGAAAGTGTTGACCTCAAACGAGTGCTACAGCTGAGCATGTTCCAAGATCGAGGATTATATGTTGAGGGACACACTAAAGTATGGAGCAGCTGCTGTCAAGGTGTAACAGTTAAAGAACACTGTCTAAGGCCTTTCTGACCAGTTATGACATCGTCCCTTCATTTCTCAGACCCTCTTGGTGCCTCAGAATGAAGAGAAATCGTTTCCTGCCTCAGTAGAAAGATCTGCCCGAACTTGCGAGACCCCCTTTTGTGGAAGAGAGCCAGCCCTATATCAGGACAGGAAGGAGATTCCAATGGCTCAACATGGATTGTTCCAGTTAATATCCTTTCTCAGATGGATAGAGCTATAGAGCGAGTAAAAATTGTGGGAATTTGGGAAATTCTGACAATCTGTTTTAATATTTTGTTAATAAAATCAAGTTGAACAGCAAACCAAATTTTGTCCCCCTTTGTCTTCTTCACCAACAAGAATACTGAAGGATAGTTGAGTTTAATTACATTATGTTGCTAATGTTCATCTGGTTGATCAGTGGAAATTAAAAGCCATGTCACACAACAGGCAGAGTCAATCTTTACCTGAGTAGAAGTTCAGCAGAGAGAAACAGACTTACTTTGTGATATCAGAGGGAATTCCTGTCCCATTGATCTATTAACTGCAGGGAACTTTCAGATATGTGGTATCTTTAGAGCAATGAAATATCCTCCCAAGATATATGCTTTCACTCTCAACTGAAGATGTTATAACTTCAATGGCTAAGAGTATTAACCAATAAATCAATGCCAAGCCAGTTGAAGTATGACACTTGGCACATCATCATCGCTGTAATTGCAGAATGCAGCATAACCTATTCCATCTTCTAACCTACTGACAGCCTACTTTTCAGAAGTCTCCTTACACGACTCTGAAAACAAATTAAAAGAAACCAATTAAAACATATAAGCACAAATTAAAATGTCCCAGTCATTTAAAAAGGCTCTGTCACAAAAGTCAAAATCTCCCAAGAAAGCTTACACTTACCGAGTCACAGAGTTGGACAGATCCTTCGCTCCAACCCGTCCATGCCAACCAGATATCCGAAAGTTATCTAGTCCCACAAACCAGCATTTGGTCCATATCCCTCTGAAGCCTTCTTATTCATGTCTCCATCCAGCTGCCTTTTAAATGTTACAGAGTCTTAGAGTTGTACAGCACGGAAACAGACCCTTTTTTTCTAACTCGTCTATGCTGACCAGATATCCTGAATTAATCTAGTCCGAATTGCCAGCAGTTGGCCCATATCCCTCTAAACCCACCCTGTTCATATACCCCCATCCAGATGCCTTTTAAATGTTTTGGAGGACCCGGGGTTAGACTGGGGTGGACAAAGTTAAAAATCACACAACACCAGGCTATAGCCCAGCGGGTTTATTTGGAAGCACTAGCTTTCGAAGCGATGCTCCTTCACTGGGTGGTTGTCTTCACCTGATGAAGGAGCAGCGCTCTGAAAGCCAGTGCTTCCAAATAAACCTGTGGGATTATAACCTGGTGTTGTGTGACTTTTAACTTCTAAATGTTGTTATTGTACCAGCCTCCACCACTTCCTCTTGCAGTATGTTCCATATAAGCACCACCCTCTGTATGAAATGGTTGCCCCTTAGGTTCCTTTTAAATTATTATTCTTCTCACCGTAAACCTGTGCCCTCTGTTTTTGTACTCCCCCACCCTGGGGAAAAGACTGAAGCTATTCACCCTATCCATGTCCCTCATGATTTTATAAACCTCTATAAGGCCACCCTTCAGCCTCCGACACTCCAGAGAAAATAGCCTCAGTCGATTCATCCTCTCGCGATAGCACAAACCCTGTAACCCTTGCAACACCCTTGTAAATCTTTTCTGAATGCTTGCAAGTTTTACAACATCTTGCTATAGCAGGGAAACCAGAATTGAACGCAGTATTCCAAAAGGTGGCCTAACCAATATCTTGTACAGCCACAACCCAACATCCCAATTCCTATACTCAATGCACTGACTCATAAAGGCAAGTGGATCAAATGCCTTCTTCACTGTGCTATCTACCTGCAACTCCTTCTCTTCCTAATCTGTGTGTATGTGAGTTACAATAATCGTTTTGCATTCTGATATGAATAGATTCACTCTTTTGTTAATTCAACATATCCAGGTTTAATTGGATACTTTTAAACACCAATTCAATTGGATTGGGAGGAAGACATCCACAAGAAAGGGTCCCTTTTTAAATTAACCTGTTAGTGACCAACCAAGGATCCAGGTAAATGAAGAAAGGAAACCATTTCATCCCTGCTCACCTGGGAGCTGAACAATTTGGGGTATCTGTCTGGAACTGTAATAACGTGGGGAACAATTCTCACATCAGCCTCTCTTTGTAAGTGCTCCATGTATTTATGAAACAATGCCCTTCACCAGAACATCTCAGTGACATATTTAACATTCCATTCACATTAATCACTCCAAGGGCATGATCTACATGAAGAATATAAACAGTAAGTGGTGAAACTCTAAGGTTCGGAAGCATCTGCTGAAAAAAACAAAATGAATATTGCAAATTGATAATTGTGTTTCTCTCCACAGATGCTACCTGACCTGCATTTCAATATTTCCTGATTTTATTGCAGATTTCCAGCACTTGTGGTATTCAACTCGTGTATAATTTTTTTACGTAAGGAGAATGGAGACTTGAAAACATTGAATGGGACTTTTGCTCATTAACTTCTTGGGAATTGTCTGCTATTGAATGATTTGATTCAGACTTTAGATAAGGTGCAATCATGACAAAGTCTGTGGGATTGTACTTATTATATATCAAGGAACAGCTCATCAAATAAGGCAATCCTCTGAAACATATGAATTCTCACCTCAAGTTTGGGGAGAAAGGTATAAAGGATAAGTATTAGATGGGGTGAGATCTGATCAACTTCAGAAAAACTTTGATCTTAAAACTACAATTCTACAGTGAAAGTGAAATATTGTGAAGTGTATGGTTAATTGTCGATGATATTTGTTCCTCCTTATTTAATTTCTAAAAGTATCTGTAGAGTAATTTATAAACATATATTTACGAACCATTGTTATGCATAATTTTGGTAATTTTATAATTTGCCATGACTTTCTCTTCACCTTATTCAAGGAGAGTGTTTATTACAGTGAGTGATACCACACAGTATTTCAATTGCACTGAATTGGTTTTGAAAGATAACTCAATAAATACAGGTTGATGCTGTCGATGGTTCCTGTCGATATATTTCGTTGACCTGTTCAGACGTGTTATGATGTTAAGTCTGAGGCAGAAAGAGGAAGAAGGTATAAGTAAGGTTCAAGAAACTGAAGACAGACAGAGCCCTGGAGATAACAGGAATGAACTCAAACTAGGAAATAGAGAATTTGAAGGGACCATGCAATGTTTATGGGAAACAGGATTAAGGAACCTTCAAGGCATTTTACAGAGGGATAACAAGCAACAGGTCGCCAGGGAAAAAGTATGTCTTCTCAGAGCAAAGGAGGGAATTTACACTTGGAGCCGGAGGAAGTGGGTGAGGTTCTTAATGAATAAACTGCATTGGTATTTCCAAAGGATTCTGGGTAGTCCAAGATGGAGGACGGGAAAAAGTTGTGACTGTAAGAGCTGCCCCTTTTTTGAGGCATTTTAGGTGTTGGGGGTGATTTCCTCAAATTCCAGGAGCAGCAATTACTGTTTTATTATGCAACTTTGGAGAAAAAAATCTCAAAACAACGGCACTTTTAAAAGGAAGAAAGGCAGACAAAGAAAGCGTGTACTTGGTCAGGAGGGTGGGAGGGAAGAAACCTACACTGCTCACTGATATGGATAGGAAGGGTCGAGAGGGATATGGGCCCAGTGTGGGCGAATGGGACGAGATTAGATTAGGATATGTGGGCGGCATGGACGAGTTGGATCGAAGGGTCTGTTCCCATGCTGTACATCTCTATCACTCTCTGACATGGTGGATGGTGAGTCTTGTATATTGATATTCTAGAGCATGTCAATATTAAAAGGGAGGTGTTGGGTGTTTTGAAAAGCATTAAGGTAGACAAGTCCCCAAGACCTGATGGAATCTATCATAGAATCCTGAGAGAGGCAGGTGTGGAAATTGCTCCGGATTTGTGCAAAATATTTGTATCCTTTACAGTCACAGGAGAATTCCCAGAGGACTGGAGAATACCCAATGTTGTTTCTTTCTTTCAGAATGGCAAAAAGAATAATCCAGGAAATTAAAGGCCAGATTGGCTTCCTGTTATTCATTGCTTGGACATCACTGTCTGTGCCTGGATGGTACCCTCTGGAAGCCACTCTGTAAAGATCTCCACCCCTCTACCTTGGGGTCTCAGGATCTCAAGGTGTTCCTCTCTTTGGCCAAGGTTTTTGTCCATGTGTAATGGTTTCCTGAATGTGGTTCCTGTGAAGTGCCTTGTGCCATGAAAAGGGATCCCTACATGCAGGCTGTAGTTGGGTTGAAGTGTTATGGAGAGCAGGCAGGAAAGTGGAGTTGAGACCGAGATGAGATCAGCCATGATCGTGTGGAATGACAAAGCAGGCTCGAGGAGCTGAATTGCCGATTGTTTAAGATCTTCGGAACACAACCAAAGACAGAGCTATCAATTGCCGTGGGTGTCTAACATGGTATCTCACCTCAGATGCATCATGAAGAGGGTGTCCATGTTCAAAGCCAGGGGTTGTGAGTTCATATCCCATTTGGGCTGTTATGTTTTTAAACATGAACTCTGATCAGCACCCTGTGTCTGTTTGATCTCAATTCCAGTTAATAAGGGGAGATGGTGGTGCAGTGCTAGACCTGGAGTAGGAATCCAGAACACCAAGTTCATGGTGTCGGGTAGATGGACTGTAATCCCACCATACAAGGTGGTGAAATCTCAGCTCAGGAGGAGCTTTGTCTGATGGTAACCATATATTGCTATTGAGGTTTGTTAGGAAGCTAACTGGTTCCATATTCTCCTTTCAGGAAGAAAACCTGGTGAGACTACAGACCCACAGCAATGTGGGTGACTCACCCTCTGGGCAATAAACACTGGCCTAGTCAGAAACATATCGCATTCCTTCCCTGTAGCTCGGTCACAATCCTGGAACACCCTCCATTGATTCATTGTAGGTTTACCTCCAACAAATGGTCAAAAATCACACCACACCAGGTTTTAGTCCAACGGGTCTATTTGAAACCACGAGCTTTTGGAGCATTGCTCCTTCATCAGGTGTAATGAGAGAGGAGGCATCAGACACAGAATGTATAAGTAAAATATCAAAGGGTCATACAAGTGATGTGAATGTATTGAACAAATCCAAAATGGCCGACTCCCTCCTGTTAAATCTTCAATCAGTTCGAAAGGAGATACAAGCAGCACATGGATTGCAGTGGTTCAAAAAGATAGCACCCCATCACCTTTCAGGGGAAACTAGGGAGAGGCAATAAATGTTGATCTAGCCAGCAATGTTCACGCCCAGGAAATGAATTAAAACAATCCCACAATGGAATAAACCGCCAGGGGAAAAGTCATAGTGTAATGACTTGAAAACATCAAGCCCCAACTTTGGATGGTTTCTATTGTTATGTTTTACATTATCATCCAAAATGCACCAGTCATTGACATAAAGGTTATGATTTGGAGGAGCCGGTGTTAGATTGGGGTGGACAACAGGTTTATGTGTGTGTATATGTGTGTGTGTGCAGGGGAGACCGAGTGAGTGTGTGCGTTTGTGTGTGCGTGTGAGGGGGCGATGGTGTGAGTGTCTGTGAGAGTGTGTGTATGTGTATGTGTTTGAATGTAATGGGGTATACATCTGTGAGAAGGTGTGTTTGTGGGTGTGAGTGTGGGAGTGTGTATGTGTATTGTGTGACAGGATGTGTGTGTGGGTGTGTGTGTGTGTATGTGTGTGTGAGTGTGGGTGTGGGTGTGTGTGTGTGTGTGTGTATAGTGCCGTGGGGTCGGCTGTAGTGTGACATGAACCCAAGGTCCCAGTTGAGGCCATCCCCATGGGTACCAAACGTGGTTATCAGCCTCTGCTCAGCCACTTTTCGTTGTTGCCTGTCCCAAAGTCCACCTTGGAGGATGGTTACCTGAAGGATCGAGGTTGAAAGTCCCTGATCGTTGAAGTGATCTCCGACTCGGAGGGAACACCTCTGTTTGGTGATTGTTACGCGGTGCCCATTCATCTGTTGCCGTAGCCTCTGCTCGGTCTCGCCAATGTACCATGCATTGGGCATCCTTCCCTGCAGCGTATGAGATAGACAACATTGGCCGAGTCACATGAGTACCTGCCGCGTACATGGTGGGAGATGTCCCCATGTGTAATGGCGGTATCCATGGCGACACTCTGACACGTTTTACAGTGTCTGCTGTGACAGGGATGTTTGGTGTTGTCCTGAAGGCCGGGCAGTTTGCTGTGAACAATGGTCTGTTTAAGGTTTGGTGGCAGTTTAAAGGTGAGAAGTGGAGGGGTGGGGAAGGTCTTGGCGAGGTGCTCATCCTCATCGATAATGTGTTGCAGGCTGTGGAGAATGTGACGTAGTTTCTCAGCTCCTGGTAAGTACTGGACAATGAAGGGTACCCTGTTGGTTGCAGCTCGTGTCTGTCTCCTGAGGAGGTCATTGCAGTTTCCCGCTGGGGCATGTCAGAACTGGCGATTGATGAGTTAAGCATCGTATCACATTCTTATCAGGGCATCCTTGTGTACTTCCAAGTGCCCCTCACATTCCCCCTCACCTGAACAGATCCTGTGTAAGTGTACGGCTTGTACAGAGGGGACGTCTGTTTTAATATGTTGAGGATGGGTTTGTGGTTGAGTGAGGTGCTGTGGTGCCCATCCTTGATGGAGATGCATGTGTCCAAGAATGAGACAGATACTAAACAGGAGTCCATGGTGAGTTTGATGGTGGGATGAAACTAGTGAAAGTGGGCGGCACAGTGGTTAGCCCTGCTGCCTCACAGTGCCAGAGACCCGGGTTCAATTCCAGCCTCAGGCAACTGACTGTGTGGAGCTTGCACATTCTCCCCGTGTCGGCGTGGGTTTCATCTGGGTGCTCTGGTTTCCTCCCACAGTCCAAAGATGTGCAGGTCAGGTGAATTGGCCACGCTACATTGCCCGTAGTGTTGGGGTAGGGGTAGGTTGCGCTTCGGCGGGGCGGTGTGGACTTGCTGTCCCGAAGGGCCTGTTTCCACAGTGTAAGTAATCTAAATGTTGGTGAACATAAATGTTGGGAGATTGCAGCATTGTAGCATTGTTCTGACATGAACACAACCAAGGTAGAGGGGATCAATTCTCCTGACATGGCCCCTGAAGCACGTGTTGTCCCAGTGACCTAACAGCTCCATCTCTGATCTTCTAAGCTACTGCCTGTGGTTTACATCCCTTCTGGGGATACTTTCAATTTAAACATTCTCTCCAATTAAAACCCTCTCACTGCATTATCTCCATTCAAATTAAGTTAATCTCTGACCTAATGTCTTTAAAACTCTGCATGGCTGCTTTGAGTTCATGGAATTAAAACATTACCAAGTCAGTTTGATACATGTGGCAACAAACGTTTGATGAACTGGAGCGAAAGGGAGTGGAATTAATTTCTCAGCTCTCCCAAAGAGACAGCATTGACATGATGGGCTTCAGTATATACAGTCACATTCGAAGATTCATTGATCTGAAATTAAACAATCAAATGTCTGTTTCCCCACAGTCACCTCATCTGTTGTTCGTTTCCTCACTGATGCAGGAATTAGCATTGACCCATTTGTTCTTGTCTTTCTGGGACCATTCCTTCAATGTTCGCTGTACAAACATTGAGCTTGCTTGACCCCTATACTGTCCTGTTGGTATTTAACAGGAAAACATGCAGGTGAAATAAAGGTATTCCACACTCAATAATTTATATTTACATTCAATGAGTTGGACCAAGATAACAGTGACCCTAAGGGTGGAAGATTCATTGAAAATATTTGATTTGCAAGTAATGATAGGCACAGTGAAAAGTTTTGTCTTGTGAGCAATATAGGCAGCAATATAGTTCAGTAGCATAGATAAGGAAATAATAGGGAAACAGCAGCAGGAACAAAAACACAGGTATAGGCGAATATTGAGAGTCTGTGAGACCGTTCAGTATTCTAACAACAGTAGGGTAGAAACTGTTTCAAAACCGGTTGGTGTGTGTGTTCAGGCTTCTGTACCTTCTCCCCGATGGTAGAGGTTGTAGAAAAACATTGCCAGGGTGGGATGGATCTTTGAGAATGCTGGAGACCTTTCCTTGACAGTGGGCCTGGTAGATGGTTTCTATAGATGGGAGGTTGGCCTTTGTGATTGTCTGGGCCGAGTTCACCACTCTCTGTAACTGTCTCCGATCTTGAATGGTACAGTTGCCATACCAGGTAGTGAGACATCCAGACAGAATGCTGTCGATGGTGCACCTATAAACGTTGGAAAGGGTATTCTCTGTCAGTAATATCCGATGTTCTGGCGGGATCAGTGTTGAAGGGTTGGTTTGTTGATGAGAGTGTGATGAGAGCTGGCTTCCAAAAGCAAACTCTCCAACCGCACTCTTAGGAATCTCGTCCCCATCCAGAAACAGCAGCCACTTGATCACCACCTTCAACATTCAATCCTGCAGATCCTCGAAAATCTTGTGCAAGATATTGTTGGATACCACTGACCATCAACTGAATGCAGAGATGGGGATTTTTCCAAAATAGATTATAAATAAAGGATAAGCCGCAGAGACACCCCAGATGGGACTTGAACCCACAATCCCTGGCTTAGGAGGCCAGTGCCTTATCCATTAGGCCACTGGGGCCCCACATGCTGTTTGCCAATGGCAGTCGTTAAATACTGCACCCTGACCTCACATAGTGTGTATTTCTGTATGTTGTACTCTCACTAATTGGTTCTTAACCCTTCCATCTCATGCCAAATTGTTGGCTGCTTGATAAATTGATCCCACCTCCCATTTCTTCCCAAACAGACAGATGAGATATCAACCAAACTCCAACTTTGCACAACTCAAGTCTGAGGAAAATGGAGGAGACAGGAAAATAGCAAAGGGCTCAATGTTATTTTGTGCAGCACCTTGAAGATATTTGCAGTTACTGGGGAAGGTGAAAGTGGAGATGTTGCAAAAAGCTGCATTGAGGACAAATCAATACAATCTTAGCAGGCATTCAGCCCATTGTGGCTGTGCTGTCTCTTTCAGACAATTCTCCCCAGGATCTCCCAAATCCTGGAATTATCTTGTATAAGTTTCTACTAAACAGCATTTGCCATAATCTCAACACAGGCACAATGATTTTTAACAGAGTAGTTAAAAAATCCAGTCAATTTGGATTGAGATGAAGTTGACATGGGATGAAAATCAGCCACTGCAAAGACCAGGCTTAAAAATGAAATCCCTGAAATCCCAGATTTCAGAAACCAGTGCCATCGCCATTAGGCCACGAGGGCACTATATTGGCAGACCACTGGAAACAGTTGACCTCAAATGAGTGTGACAGCCAAGCACACTCCCAGATCTGTGACAACACACTGAGGGACACACTAAAGGTTCAGGCAGCTGCTGCCAAGGTGTAACAGGGAAACAACACAGTCTCAGGTCTTTCTGACAAATGATCACATCATTCTTTCAGTTCTCAGACCCTCTTGGTGCCTGACAATGAACAGAGATCGTTTTCTGTCCAAGTACAAAATGCCTTTCTTTCCACAACGATACAGAAGGTTTGAGAAATGTCAATATTTCAATGGTTTGTTGATTCTTTTCTCTCTGCATAGACTGTACACAACTGATATAGAACCTTTGTATGCATTTCCAAATGATGTTACAAACTGTTTCAATACTTTGTTAATAAAATCAAATTGAAACGCAAATCAAATTTAGTCTCCCTTTGTCCACATCACCAACAAGAATAATTGAGTAAAGTTGTGAGGAATTCATCAGATCAATGAGACTCCAGGAATTCTTCCAAGATGTCAGCAATGATCCCAATGAGCCAACCAACGAACGGGAACAGTCATCAGAGAGATCCATCGTGGAGCGACCAAAGAAGGAGTCGATTTGTATCCCTGCGGAGGGCCGCTGTCCTGACCTTGAGATGTATGCTCAACCGTCAGGAGATGGGTGAATGCCAGATTTAAAAATCACACAACACCAGGTTAGAGTCAAACATGTGGAAGCACTAGGTTTCGGAGCACTGCTCCTTCATCAGGTGGTTGTGGAGAATAAGATTGCAAAACACAGAATTTATAGCAAATGTTTACAGTGTGATGCAACTGAAATTGTATCTTGAGAAAGACCTGGATTGTTTGTTAAGTCTGTCATCTTTTAGAATGGCCAGGTTGGTTTTCGTTCTTTCATATGTAAATTGCAAAACTTTTATCAAAAGTTACATTCTCAAGTGAACTTTAACAATTGGTGTCATGTCGGCCCAGATGATGTATTGAAGGTGTGAGCTCCCCTGTGTGAGGCTGTCTGTGCCCCAATGGTCAGACTGATTCTAATCTAATAAACAGATTTACAGCATCTTACATGAATTCATACAGTTTTTGAGCAAAGTGAAATGTAATTCTGGAAGTACAAGTTCATCACACAAACTTATATGTGTGTGTGTATATGTATGTATGTGTATGTGCGTGTATTTGTATGTGTTTGTGTGTCTATGTGTATATTTGTGTGTGTGTATGTGTGTGTATATGTATGTATGTGTGTATATGTTTGTGTGTATGTGTGTGTATATGTATGTATGTGTGTATATGTGTGTGTATGTAAGTTGTGTGTGGGTGTGGGTGTTTTTGTGTATGTTTGTATGTGTATGTGTGTGTATATGTGTGTGTATGTGTGTGTATGTGTATGTGTATGTTGTGTGTATATGTGTGTGTATGGGTGTGTGTATGTGTGTGTGCATGTGTGTGTTTGTTGTGCATGTGTATGTGTGAATGTGTAAGTGTGTGTGTATATGTGTGTGTGTATATGTGTGTATGTGCGTGTGTTAATGTGTATGTGTATGTGTGTGTGTGAATGTGTGTGTTTGTGTTTGCGTGCGTGTATATGTGTGTGTGTGTATGTGTGTGGGTGTGTGTATGTGTGTGTGTGTGTATGTGTTTGTGTGTGTGTGTGTGTGTATGTGTGTGTGTGTGTGTGTGTGTGTGTGTATGTGTGTGTGTGTGTGTGTGTGTGTGTATGTAGTTGAATGGGGTCACCTGTAATGTCCCAGTTGATTGCTGAAGTGTTCTCCGACTGGGAGGGAACACTCCTGTCTGTTGACACTCATAACAGCCCCACCCCCCCCAACCGATATACACACACACACACACACACACACACACACACACACACACGCACACAAGCACATATAGATTTCTGGGGTGAGTTTGTATTTGCAGAACTACATTTTACTTTGCTCAAAAACTGCATGAACGACAGAGCGAAGGAGAGAATTGTGGCAACTCCCAGAATCAGGTGACTCAGTGGTTAGCACTGCTGCCTCACAATACCAGGGTCCTAGGTTCAATTCCAGCCTTAGGTAACTGCCTGTGTGGAGTTTGCACATTGCTCTGGTCTCCTCCCACAGTACAAAGGTGAATTGGCCATGTTAAATTACCCATAGTGTTACCTGTTTCCACACTGTAGGTAGTCTAATCCAGGGGAAGGATCTGAAGGCCCTAATTTACGAGGGCTCTAAGCCCATGCCTTTCCAGGACTTCTCAGCGGTGGTAAACCAGAAAAGAAAACCTTACGATGATGAGCCTAAGATATAGGAATGGAAGTCAGGCCATTCAGCCCATCGGGTCCACCCTGCCATTCAATTGTGAATGATGGGCATTTCAACGCCACTTTGTGGCACTCTCATCGTTCACCCTTAATTCCTTGCGCGATCAAGAATTTATCAATCTCTGCCCTGAAGACAATTAACGTCCTGGCCTCTGCTGCGCTCCACGGCAATGAATTCCACAGGCCCACCACTCTCTGCCTGAAGAAATGTCTCCTCATTTCCGTTCTAAATTGACCCCCCTCTAATTCTCAGGCTGACCCCTTGGGTCCTGATGGAAACACATTCCCAGCATCCACCCTTTCTAAGCCATGCATTATCGAGTAAATTTGTATTAGATCTCCCCTCAACCTTCTAAACTCTAATCAATACAATCCCAGGATCCTCAGCTGTTCATTGTATGTTAAGCCTCCCATTCCAGGGATCATCTGTGTGAATCTCCGCTGGACATGCTCCAGTGCCAGTATGTCCTTCCTGAGGAGTGGAGCCCAAAATTGGATACAGTATTTCAAATGGGGCCTAACCAGAGCTTTATAAAGTCTCAGAAGGACATCGCTGCTTTTATATTCCAACCCTCTTGAGACAAATGGCAACATTACATTTGTTTTCTTAACCACGGACTCAACCTGCAAGTCAACCTTTAGAGATTCCTGGACTATCATTCCCAGATCCCTTTGTACTTTGGCCTTATGAATTTTCTCCTGTTTAAAAAATAGTCCATGCCTGTATTCCTTTTTCCAAAGTGCAAGTCCGAGCATTTGCTCAGGTTGAATTTCATCAGCCATTTCCTGGACCACTCTCCTAAACTGTCTAAATCTTTCTGCAGCCTCCCCACCTCCTCAGAACGACCTGCTTGTCTGCCTAACTTTGCATCATCGGTGAACTTCACCAGAATGTCCCCCAGTCCCTTCATCCAGATCATTAATATATAAAGTGAACAGCTGCGGCCCCAACACTGAACCCTACGGGACACCACTTGTCACCAGCTGCCATTCCAAGAAAGAACCTTTTATCCCAACTCTCTGCCTGCTGTCAGACAGCCAATTCCCAATCCATGCCAGTAGCTCACCTCGAACACCATGGACCCTCACCTATCTCAGCAGTCTCCCGTGAGGCACCTTATCATAGGCCTTTTAGAAATCTAGGGAGATAACATCCACTGGGTTTCCCTGGTCTAACCTACTTGTTACCTCTTCAAAGAATTCTAACAGGTTTGACAGGGATGACCTCCCCTTACTAAATCCATGCTGACTTGTTCTAATCCAACCCTGCACTTCCAAGAATTTAGAAATCTCATCCTTAATGATGGATCCTAGAATTTAACCTACAACCGTGGTTAGGCTAACCGGCCTATAATTTTCCATCTTTTATCTTGATCTTTTCTTGAACAAGGTGTTTACAACAGTGATTTTCCAATTATCTGGGAATTTCCCCGACTCCATTGATTTTTGAAAGATTGAAAATAGCCTCTACTATTTCCTCAGCCACCTCCCTCAGAACTCTAGGATGTAGACCATCGGGGCCGGGAGATTTTTCAATTTTTACACCTTTTAGCTTTTCTAGCACTTCCTCTTTTGTAATGGCTACCATACTCAAATCTGCCCCCTGACTGTCCTTAATTGTTAGGATAATGCTCATGTCTTCCACTGTGAAGAATGACACAAAGTATTTACCAAGTTCTTCAGCCATTTCCTTATGTCCCTTCACGAGCCTTCCTGCATCAATTTGGAACGGCCTAATTTCTACTTTTGCCTCTCGTTTGTTTCTTATGTATTGAAAGAAACTTTAACAATCATTTCTAATATTACTGGCTAACTTACCTTCATATTTGACCCTCTCCTTCCTAGTTCTATGTCTTTGTTATCCTCTGTTTGTTTTTGTCGTCTTCCCAATCTTCTGATTTCCCAGTGCTCTTGGCCACTTTGTAGACTCTCTCTTTCCCTATGAAACATTTCCTGACTTCCTTTGTCAGCCCTGGCTGTTTAATTCCCGCCCCCTGACGGATAATGTTTCTGCCAAGAGAAGACTGAGGGAGTTTGGGATCCAGTACTCTCTGAGGTATCCGGCGGTGCTCCGATAACCTTACATGGATCCGTACATCTCTTTGATACATCGGAGAAGGCAAGAGACTTTGTGGACAAATTAACCGAATCTGAACAATTTAGTATCTACAAATAGTGTTTTTTGGTTATGTCTTTGTTGTTTTTTTAAAAAATCGAGGAAGTCCAGTTGGAGCTTTCTTTTCCTTGTTTTCCCTCTTGGTAATAATCCGGTTTAAACTGTGTTTGGTGGCGGTTGAGATGTGTACTTTCAATTTCTAAGTGGAGTTATACCAGAGGATGGGTGGGGCATTTACCCCATCGAGCTGAAATGGTTTTTTACATATTCTTATAGCCTTGATAAATGGGGAAGAATATGATGTTTAAATGTTTATTGCCCTCCAGCTCATCCCTCAACATTTTCCTAGATGTGTTTTCTAAATTGATCAGTCAGGAGTCCTGGCATATCATTGAAAGGGGAGATTTTAACAGTCTCATGGATTCCACAGGACAGGGGTGGCCCAAAGGCCCCCCTCCCCCCACCACGATACCCTCTGGACAAACTAAACAATGAGTGGATCTGTGTGTGGAGTGAGGGTTGGTGGACATCTGGAGGTGTCTCCACCCTACAGGCAGGGATTTTACGGTTTTCTTTTCCAATCCACACAGATGTCACACCAGGATTGATTTTTTTCCAATCCCCATGGCAACCCTGGACTTGGTGGCACCTTGTACGATCGGTAATATTACCATCTCTGATCACACTCCAGTGTACCTGTTGGTTAAGATTAAGGACGTTACAGTGGGCCCAAGGCACTGGCAAATGGATCCCTTTATCCTCAAGGATAATACATTTGTGGAGTATTTCTCTCGGGAATTTTGGGCATTCTAGACATTAACTCACGCTCGGTTAGTAGCCAATCCTTCCTTTCAGAAATTGCCAAAGCCTATGCCAGTGGGTCAGTTATTTCCTACTCTGTCAGTCGGAGGTGGAAGAAGGGTGAGCAGCAACATCTCCTCGAAGCACTGTTGAAGGCAGCTGAGAAGGCCTACTTTGACAGGCCCTCGTTGGTCAAGTTACAGAGGATTACGGCGCTGCGGAATGCATTGAATTCCGTGCTCACGCAGACAGCAAAGAACAAGCTTAGTTTTGCAAATCAAAGGTTATATGATCATGGTGACTGGTCTGGCAAATACTTAGCATATCTCGCTAGGAAAAGGAGCGCCCCTCAAGCCATTACGGTGATTAGGGAAGGGTCTGGGAACCGAACGTGTGACTCCAAAAAGATTAATGTGTCATTCCAGAGATTTTACTCTAAGTTATACCAATCTGAGGTTTGTGAGGAGGGGAGGGCCAAAATGGAGGCTTTATTCAAGGATCTGGAGCTCCCGGGTGTGACCCCCGAACAAGAGTCTTTTCTCAATGTCCCCTTATCAGAGCAAGAGGTGCAGGAGGCTGTGAAGCACCTTCAGAGTGGAAAGGCACCCGGTCCTGATGGACTTCCCAGTGAATTCTAGAAGGAATTTATAAACATATTGTCAGGCCCGATGTTCAACATGTTTAATGACTCATACAGCCATGATTGTCTCCCGCCATCTCTGAGAGAGGCCAATATTTCGCTTATTCTTAAAAAAGGGAAGGTCCCAAGGGACTGTGCTTCTTACAGGCCCATTTCACTCTTAAATGTGGACTTTAAAATCCTCTCTAATACTCTTGTGTTAAGGCTGGAGACTGTGTTACCTTCTATTGTTAAAGAGGACCAGACGGGCTTCATAAAGGGCCGCAGATCCTCCAATAATGTTAGGAGGCTGCTTAATGTAATTCAAGTGTGTCAACAACAGTCAATATAGGGATTGGTGATTTCTCTAGATACAGAGAAGGCGCTTGACCGAGTTGAGAGGGCGTACCTTTTCTATACTCTGGAGCGGTTTGTTTTGGGCGAAGTTTTTATAAGATGGGTAAAGGTTCTCCACAATGACCCTCTCACTGCAATCATCACCAACAGGGTGTGATCAAGCAATTTTAACATTTTTGGGGTCAGCCGACAGGTCTGTTCCCTTTCACCACTGCTTTTTACAGTGGGGATTGAATCATTGGGGGAGGCCATTCATAGGGATCCCAATATATCAGCTCCAGACGTGGGGTCAAATTTACATCAGAGTTTATTGTATGTGGACAATGTCAGAATTCTTTCATCAAATCCAGCAGTTTCAGTCCCTCGCCTGTTCGCATGTATCTGTGTGTTTGGCACCTTTTTGGGGGACAAGATTAATCTTTCAAAATCAGAGGCTATGCCTATGGGTGGTCTTATGAAAGTGTTAAGTCTTGAGGGTGAATATCGATTCCCATTTAAATGGTCACAGGGGGGTGTTGTGTATTTGAGCATGTTCATTACTCCAGTTCTGAATCGGCTGTTCAAAGCCAATTTTGTTCAATTATTTAACAAAATCAAACAAGACCTTCAAAGATGGAGGCGCTTCTGGTCTCGTGGTTGGGTCGGATAGTGTTTATTAAGATGAATATTCTCCCTCGTTTACTATCCCCTATATGGATGCTCCCCCTGATTTTCGATAAGCAAACATTCAGGAGACTGAACGGCTGGTTCAGCCCCTTTATTTGACATCGTCAGTGGCCCCTCATTAAATGAGCTAAACTGCGATTGTCTCACAGACTGGGGGGAGTGGATCTCCCAGACATTAATAGCTACCAACTAAGCTCACTTTTATCCTACATGAGTGATTCGGCTTGTGGGGACCCTCTTTCAATGTGGTTCGATATTGAAACCTCCCAGGCTAAGGTGACGCCTTACTCACTTGCTGTGTTTGGACAAAATGAGGACAGTTAGGGAATATTGCCATAACCCAATAGTTATCGATACTGTTAAAGCATGGTGGGCAATTCGGCAGAGGGAAGGCAATATTGGCAAGACATCTTCTCTTACACCGGGTCTGCCAGGTTTTCAACAGGGGATAATAGATTTAGGATCCAAACATTGGGCAGTTAGGGGTGTGTCTTGTGTGGGTGTTTTGTTTGTGGGAGACACAATGATGTCCTTCGATCAGTTAGCACGGAAACACAAGCTACCGAACAGGGACTTCTTTTGTTTATTTCAAGTTAGAGATTTTATTCAAACAAAGACGATACTTTTGACTGATCCCTCCAAGTCCGACATAGAGAGAGGGGTGATTTAGCCCCATATCCTGCAGACCCCACAAAGTTCTGTATTTTTCTGACACAACATCCCACCAAACCCAAAACAGACCTGGGGACGTTTCCAGGGGAGATGAGAATTCGATTTGACATCAGACAAAGAAGATCAGTCATGAAGACAAAGCTTAAAAGTTAGCCATCCCAGATGGGACTTGAACCACAATTCCAGGCTGAGGAGGCCAGTGCCTTATCCATTAGACCACTGGGGCCACATGTGCATAGTTAAAATGGCAGCCTATAAGTACTGCACCCTGAAGCTCTCATATTGTGTTCTTCTCTGAGTTTTATACTCACACTGATTGGTTGTTCCCCTTGCATCTCATTCTAAATCATTGGCTGCTTGATAAAATTGATCTTACCTCCCAAATCTCCCCAAATGGACAGACAAGAAATCCACCAAACTCCAACGTTGCACAACTCAAGTCTGAGGAAAATGGAGCAGACAGGAAAATAGCAAAGAGCTCAATGTTATTGTGTGCACCAGTTTCAAGATATTTGCAGTCAGTGGGGAAGGAGGCAGTGGAGATTTTGCAAAAAGCTGCATTGAGGACAATTCAACAGGATCTTAGCGGGCATTCAGCCCATTGGGGATGTGCTGTCTCTTTCAGACAATTCACCCCAAGATCTCCCAAACCCTGGAATTTCCTTGTGCAAGTTTCTACTAAAGAGCATTTTCCATAATCTCGAAGCAGGCAAGTGATTTTTAACGGAGTAGTTGAAAAATCCAGTCAATTTGGATTGAGATGAAGTTGATATGGGTTGAAAATCAGCCACCACAAAGACCAGGCTTAAAAAGTCAACACCCCAAAAGGGTTTTGAACCTCCAATCCACTACATCAGAAGCTACAGTCTTACCCATTAAGCCACAAAAACTCAGTGCCAATACTCCACTGGGAATAGTTGATCTTAAACGAGCGCTGCAGCCGAGCATATTCCAAGATCTGTAACGACACACTGAGGGACACACTAAAGTTTCGGGCAGCTGCTGCCAAGGTGTAACAGGGAAACAACACAGTCTCAGGTCTTTCTGACAAATGATCACATCGTCCTTTCAGTTCTCAGACCCTCTTGGTGCCTGACAATGAACAGAGATCGGTTCCTGCCCATGTACAAAATGCTGTTTTTTTCACGACACAGAACTTTGAGAAATGTCAAAATTCCAGTATTTTGTTGGTTCTTTTCTCTCTGCATAGACTGTACACAACTGGTTTAGAACCTGTGTATGCATTTCTATTTGCTTTTTTATGAATAAAGTCTATTTTTTAAAAAAACAAATTTTGGAGAGAGAGAAGATCTGCCCGAACTTGCGAGACCCCCCTTTGTGGAAGAGAGCCAGCCCTATATCGGGACAGGAAGGAGATTCCAATGGCCCAGCATGGATTGTTCCAGTTAATACCCTCGCCTCCTTGACCACAAAGTGGGGAGGGAAGTGGGAGATGGCACAGTGCAGGGTGACACGAGGCAGACGGATGCACAAGATGGCCGCTGAGCCATAAGTCGGCCATTTGACACACAAGATGACCGCCAGACCACAATATGGAGAGAGACAGCAGAGCAAACACAGACACTGCCTGGGGGCACCAGAATGCCAGCACAATGCACTCACAACCGAGTTGATTAGTTTAAGGCGGATGGGAGAGACAATACACATGAAGAACATACACTGCCCGCCAAAGGGTCTGGGTCAGACAACACCTTTGATAGAAATGCTAACTGTTAGATACAGACTCAATACAGAGGGATAATAGCCAGGGCTGCAGTAATCGTCCTTCTCAGGAAGAGCGATTAGCGCCCATTACGACAGCAACGGACTTCCGCGCAGACGCTGAAACTGACAACTGCACTGAACTTAACAAAGGCCACGCTGGAACTGACAATAACTGCACCGAAACGATCAAGGATTCTGCAATGTTTACAATAAACAAGCCATGTTACAGAGACAATAACCTCATCACTGACCTATTATATCACAAAATGTATCACAGTATCTTGACCATGTGCTCCGGGTTGAGAGAAGAATCACAGCTGACCACTGTGCTGTTGGTGCTGCTCTCTCCCCGGAGCTCCGGGATTTCCTTGGACAATAAACTCTGTTGGTGAACCCCGACTCTGACTCAGAGCCTGGTGGTTTTCAGCAGTTGCCTTCCAACAAATGTTTGTCCAATCTGTGTTCTCCAACGATGGCCGAACTACCTCACATCTCCATCATAGCCTCCTTGCAATTGTATTCAATACCTTGACTAAGAAAGGTCAGGGCCCAAATGCATAGCCACAACCCCATCAGTTCCAACCTTGAACACCCAGATTTCAATCATTTCCATTGACATATTGGACCTTATCATAAATACCAAACATGCAGGTAATCTGGGGTTCAGCTGGTAATGTTGACAGAATATAGCTTACTCTGACACCAACACAACCAAACCAGAAGGTCATTTGTCCATAGATAGGGAGGCCCATCTGTTGGAGCCCCAGTGATCTCTTGGGAAAGGCACCAAATTCCTAAACCAGAGATTGTGAGCTCAAATCTTATTTGGGTTTTTGAGTTTGTTGAAACCTTCACTGTGCAGCTGATCTCAATCCTGTGTGGTCACGTGACCATGGCAACAAAATCAGGCATTCTCAATTGATCCTCACCTGGAGAAATTTGACCAGATAGAAAATTGGCCAAACTAAATTAAACAGCAGCTATCAGCTCCAGAGAACAGTGCAACGAAGATCAAAGAGCGACAAAGATTCAAGAAGAACCAGTTCCAACCAGACTGAGTGTTGTATATTGGAGAAGTGTCAGCCTGAGTCAATCCACTTTGTAGCTCCTGGCATGACAAGAGTCAAGGGTATTGGTATGACCCCATTGGATGATGTGAACCCAGCTCATGACCGTATTGGCCAAAGCCACAGAAGATTCTGGAAGACCAGGGACAGGAGAAGAGGAAAACACACCTGAACGCCAAACCCTTAGCAAAGCCTTGACTGGGTCCTGCAGTGGAGCTCTGACCATCTGCTCCAAACCTGTTCATAAAAACCCTCGCGTGAGAAGGGCAGACCATTCAGCCCATCACATCCACACTGACCCTCTGAAGAGCATCCCATCCAGGCCCAACCCCGATCCTCTCACGCTGCATTCCCCAAAGCCAATCCACCGAACCTGTACATCTTTCGGATGTGGGAGGAAACCAAAGCACCCGGAGTCCCCCATGGAGAGAATGTGCAAACTCAACACAAACAGACACCCAAGGGAGGAATCAAAGCCAGGTCCCTGACACTGTGAGGCAGCAGTGCTACCCACTGAGCCACCATGCCATCCCCAGGAGAATCTCAGCAGGTTTTCCGCTATTGTGACTGTGCTGTCTCTTTCAGAAAATTCACCTCAATCCTGCAAATCTTGTGCAAGAAGATGTTGGGCAACACTTTCCATCTAGAGATTTTCCCAAAGTTGATTAGAAATCAAGTTGACAAAGGGCAAGTGACTGACACCCCAGATGGGACTCGAACTCACAAGCCCTGGCTTAGAAGGCCAGTGCCATATCCATTAGGCCACTGGGGCCACACACCTGGGTAAAAATCACAGCCTTTATGTACTGCACCCGACCTCTCTTACTGTGTGTTTCTGAGTGTTATACTCTCACTGATTGTTTTTTACCCCTACCATCTCATGCTAAATTGTTGGCTGCTTGATAAATCAATCTCGCTTCCCATTTGTGTCCAAACGGACAGATGAGAAATTAACCAAACTCCAATGTTGCACAACTCAAGTCTGAGGAATATGGAGCAGACAAGAAAATAGCAAAGGGCTCAATGTTATTTTGTGCAGCACCTTGAAGATATTTGCAGTTAGTGGGGAAGGAGTAAGTGGAGATGTTGCAAACAGCTGCATTGAGGACAAATCAACAGAATCATAGCAGGCATTCAGCCCATTGTGGCTGTGCTGTCTCTTTCAGACAATTCACCCCAAGATCTCCCAAATCCTGGAATTACCTTGTGCAAGCTTCGAATAATCATTGTTAAAAATCAGACAACACCAGGTTGTAGTCCAACAGGTTTATCTCAAAGTACTAGCTTTCAGAGCGCTGCTGCTTCGTCAGGTGGTTGTGGAGTATAAGATTGTAAGACACAGAATTTATGGCAAAAGTTTACAGTGTGATGTCACTGAAATTATATGTTGAAAAACATCTGGATTGTGTGTGAAGTCTCTCATCTTTTAGAATGACCAGGTTGGTTTCAGTTCTTTCATGTGTAAATCACAAAACGTTTTTCATTGCCAAGTGAAATGGCAAGCTGTCCAATAAAAGCTAAATGCTGTGAATGCTGGAAATCTGAAAGAGAGAAAATGCTGGAGAAATCATGACTCAAAAACATGATTGAGTTTTCTGAAAAAGTCACAAAGAGGATTGATGAGGGCAGAGCGGGGGATGTGATCTATATGGACTTCAGTTAGGCGTTCGACAAGGTTCCCCATGGGAGGCTGATCAGCAAGGTTAGATCTCATGGAATACAGGGAGAACTAGCTCTTTAGATACAGAAATGGCTCAAAGGTAGGAGACAGAGGATGGTGGTGGAGGGTTGTTTTTCAGACTGGAGCCCTGTGACGAATGGAGTGCCACAAGAATCAGTGCTGGGTCCACTACTTTCCGTCATTTATATATATGTTAGTATCATTAGTAAGTTTTCAGATGACACCAAAATTGGAGGTGTAGTGGACAGCAAAGAAGGTTCCCTCAGATTACAACGGGATCTTGATTCGAAGGGCCGATGAGCTGAGGAGTGATGGGTGGAGTTTAATTTAGATCAATGTGAGGTGCTGCATTTTGGGAAAGCAAATCTTAGCAGGGCTTATAGACTTAATGGGAATGTCCCAGGGAGTGTTGCTGAACAAAGAGGCCTTAGAGTGTAGGTTCATAGCTCCTTGAAAGTAGAGTCACAGATCAATAGGATAGTGAAGACGGAGATGGATTCTATAGATGGGAGGTTGGCCTTTGTGATTGTCCGGGCCGAGTTCACCACTCTCTGTAACCGTCTCCGATCTTGAATGGTGCAGTTGCCAAACCAGGTAGTGATACATCCAGACAGAATGCTGTCGATGGTGCACCTATAAACGTTGGCAAGGGTATTCTCTGTCAGTAATATCCGATGTTCTGGAGGGATCAGTGTTGAAGGGTTGGTTTGTTGATGAGAGTGTGATGAGAGCTGGCTTCCAAAAGCAACCCCTCTAACCACACTCTCAGGAATATTGTCCCGATCCAGAGACAGCAGCCACTTGATCACCAACTTCAACATTCAATCCTGCAGATCCCCGAAAATCTTGTGCAAGATCATGTTGGAGACCACTGACCATCAACTGAATGCAGAGATAGGGATTTTTCCAAAATAGATTAGAAATGGAGGATAAGCCACAGAGACACCCCAGATGGGACTTGAACCCACAATCCCTGGCTTAGGAGGCCAGTGCCTTATCCATTAGGCCACTGGGGCCCCACATGCAGGTTGCCAATGGCAGCCTTTAAATACTGCACCCTGACCTCGCATAGTGTGTGTTTCTGAGTGTCAGATGCTCACTGATTGTTTTTTACCCCTTCCATCTCATGCTAAATTGTTGGCTGCTTGATAAATTGATCCCGCCTCCCATTTCTCCCCAAATGGACCGATGAGAAATCAACCAAACTCCAACTTTCTGGATTAGTGATGCTGGAAGAACACAGCAGTTCGGGCTTTTGCCCGAAATGTCGATTTCGAAGCTACTTGGATGCTGTCTGAACTGCTGTGCTCTTCCAGCACCACTAATCCAGAATCTGGTTTCCAGCATCTGCAGTCACTGTTTTTACCACCTTCAAACTCCAAATTTGCACATCTCAAGTCTGAGGAAAATGGAGCAGACAGGAAAATAGCAAAGGGCTCAATGTTATTTTGTGCAGCACTTTCAAGATATTTGCAGTTACTGGGGAAGGAGGAAGTGGAGATGTTGCAAAAAGCTGCATTGAGGACAAGTCAACACAATCTTAGCGGGCATTCAGCCCATTGTGGCTGTGCTGTCTCTTTCAGACAATTAACCCCAAGATCTCCCAATTCCCGGAATTACCTTGTGAAAGTTTCTATTAAACAGCATTTGCCATGATCTCAACACAGGCACAATGATTTTTAACAGAGTAGTTTAAAAATCCAGTCAATTTGGATTGAGATGGAGTTGACATGGGATGAAAATCAGCCACAGCAAAGATCAGGCTGAAAAATGAAATCCCTGAAATCCCAGATTTCAGAGGCCAGTGCCATAGCCATTAGGCCACGAGGGCACTATATTGGCAGACCACTGGAAACAGTTGACCACAAATGAGTGCGACAGCCAAGCACACTCCCAGATCTGTGACAACACACTGAGGGACGCACTAAAGGTTCAGGCAGCTGCTGCCAAGGTGTAACAGGGAAACAACACAGTCTCAGGTCTTTCTGACAAATGATCACATCGTCCTTTCAGTTCTCAGACCCTCTTGGTGCCTGACACTGAACAGAGATCGATTCCTGCCCAAGTACAAAATGCCTTTCTTTCCACAACGATACAGAAGGTTTGAGAAATGTCAATATTCCAATGGTTTGTTGGTTCTTTTCTCTCTGCATAGACTGTACACAACTGATTTAGAACCTTTGTATGCATTTCCAAATGATGTTACAAACTGTTTCAATACTTTGTTCACAAAATCAAGTTGAAACGCAAATCAAATTTAGTCTCCCTTTGTCCCCATCACCAACAAGAATACTTGAGTAAAGTTGTGAGGAATTCATCAGAACAATGAGACTCCAGGAATTCTTCCAAGATGTCAGCAATGATCCCAATGAGCCAACCAACGAACGGGAACAGTCATCAGAGAGATCCATCGTGGAGCGACCAAAGAAGGAGTTGATTTGTATCCCTGCGGAGAGCCGCTGTCCTGACCTTGAGATGTATGCTCAACCGTCAGGAGATGGGTGAATGCCAGATTTAAAAATCTCACAACACCAGGTTAGAGTCGAACATGTGGAAGCACTAGGTATCGGAGCACTGTTCCTTCATCAGGTGGTTGTGGAGAATAAGATTGCAGGACACAGAATTTATAGCAAATGTTTACAGTGTGATGCAACTGAAATTGTATCTTGAGAAAGACCT
>NC_092756.1:75738154-75820654 GCF_047496795.1 Chiloscyllium punctatum | reverse complement strand
GTGTTACCTGTTTCCACACTGTAGGTAGTCTAATCCAGGGGAAGGATCTGAAGGCCCTAATTTACGAGGGCTCTAAGCTCATGCCTTTCCAGGACTTCTCAGCGGTGGTAAACCAGAAAAGAAAACCTTACGACGATGAGCCTAAGACATAGGAATGGAAGTAAGGCCATTCAGCCCATCGGGTCCACCCCCCGATTCAATCGTGAATGATGGGCATTTCAACGCCACTTCGTGGCACTCTCATCGTTCACCCTTAATTCCTTGCGCGATCAAGAATTTATCAATCTCTGCCCTGAAGACAATTAACGTCCTGGCCTCTGCTGCGCTCCACGGCAATGAATTCCACAGGCCCACCACTCTCTGCCTGAAGAAATGTCTCCTCATTTCCGTTCTAAATTGACCCCCCTCTAATTCTCAGGCTGTGCCAATGGGTCCTGATGGAAACACATTCCCAGCATCCACCCTTTCTAAGCCATGCATTATCTAGTAAATTTGCATTAGATCTCCCCTCAACCTTCTAAACTCTAATCAATACAATCCCAGGATCCTCAGCTGTTCATTGTATGTTAAGCCTCCCATTCCAGGGATCATCTGTGTGAATCTCCGCTGGACATGCTCCAGTGCCAGTATGTCCCTCCTGAGGTGTGGAGCCCAAAATTGGATACAGTATTTCAAATGGGGCCTAACCAGAGCTTTATAAAGTCTCAGAAAGACATCGCTGCTTTTACATTCCAACCCTCTTGAGATAAATTGTAACATTACATTTGTTTTCTTAACCACGGACTCAACCTTCAAGTCAACCTTTAGAGATTCCTGGACTATCATTCCCAGATCCCTTTGTACTTTGGCTTTATGAATTTTCTCCTGTTTAAAAAATAGTCCATGCCTGTATTCCTTTTTCCAAAGTGCAAGTCCGAGCATTTGCTCAGGTTGAATTTCATCAGCCATTTCCTGGACCACTCTCCTAAACTGTCTAAATCTTTCTGCAGCCTCCCCACCTCCTCAGAACGACCTGCTTGTCTGCTGAACTTTGCATCATCGGTGAACTTCGCCAGAATGTCCCCCAGTCCCTTCATCCAGATCATTAATATATAAAGTGAACAGCTGTTGCCCCAACACTGAACCCTACGGGACACCACTTGTCACCAGCTGCCATTCCAAGAAAGAACCCTTTATCCCAACTCTCTGCCTTCTGTCAGATAGCCAATTCCCAATCCATGCCTGTAGCTCACATCGAACACCATGGACCGTCACCTTACTCAGCAGTCTCCCGTGAGGCACCTTATCAAATGCCTTTTGGAAATCTAGGTAGATAACATCCACTGGGTTTCCCTGGTCTAACCTACTTGTTACCTCTTCAAACAATTCTAACAGGTTTGTCAGGCATGACCTCCCCTTACTAAATCCATGCTGACTTGTTCTAATCCAACCCTGCACTTCCAAGTATTTAGAAATCTCATCCTTAATGATGGATCCTAGAATTTAACCTACAACCGAGGTTAGGCTAACCGGCCCATAAGTTTTCATCATTTATCTTGATCTTTTCTTGAACAAGGGGTTTACAACAGTGATTTTCCAATTATCTGGGAATTTCCCTGACTACAGTGATTTTTGAAAGATTAAAAATAGCCTCTACTATTTCCTCAGCCACCTCCCTCAGAACTCTAGGATGGAGACCATCGGGGCCGGGAGATTTATCAATTTTTAGACCTTTTAACTTTTCTAGCACTTCCTCTTTTGTAATGGCTACCATATTCAAATCTGCCCCCTGATGCTCCTTAATTGTTAGGATAATGCTCATGTCTTCCACTGTGAAGACTGACACAAAGTATTTACCAAGTTCTTCAGCCATTTCCTTATCTCCCTTCACGAACCTTCCTGCATCAATTTGGAATGGCCCAATTTCTACTTTTGCCTCTCATTTGTTTCTTATGTATTGAAAGAAACTTTAACAATCATTTCTAATATTACTGGCTAGCTTACCTTCATATTTGATCCTCTCCTTCCTATTTCTATGTCTTTGTTATCCTCTGTTTGTTTTTGTCGTCTTCCCAATCTTCTGATTTCCCAGTGCTCTTGGCCACTTTGTAGGCTCTCTCTTTCCCTATGATACATTTCCTGACTTCCTTTGTCAGCCCTGGCTGTTTACTTCCCGCCCCCTGACGGATAATGTTTCTGCCAAGAGAAGACTGAGGGAGTTTGGGATCCAGTACTCTCTGAGGTATCCGGCGGTGCTCCGATAACCTTACATGGATCCGTACATCTCTTTGATACATCGGAGAAGGCAAGAGACTTTGTGGACAAATTAACCGAATCTGAACAATTTAGTATCTACAAGTAGTGTTGTTTGGTTATGTCTTTGTTTTTTTTAAAAAAACCGAGGATGTCCAGTTGGAGCTTTCTTTTCCTTGTTTTCCCGATTGGTAATAATCCGGTTTAAACTGTGTTTTGTGGCGGTTGAGATGTGTACTTTCAATTTCTAAGTGAAGTGAGAGCAGTAACAAATTAAAAATTCTATATATGAATGCACGAAGCATTAGACACAAGGTGGATGAGCTTGAGGCTCTTTTGGAAAGTAGCAGATACGATATTGTGGGGATAACTGAGACGTGGCTTCATGGGGACAGGGCCTGGGAAATGAATATTCAAGGCTACACGTGCTATCGTAAGGATAGACTGACGGGCAGAGGGGGTGGGGTGGCCTTGTTGGTAAGGGAGGATATTCAGTCCCTTGCGCGGGGGGACCTAGAGTCAGGGGATGTAGAGTCAGTGTGGATAGAGCTTCGAAACACTAAGGGTAAAAAGACCCTCATGGGAGTCATCTACAGGCCCCCAAAAATGTAGTCTGGATGTTGGAGGTAAGTTGAATCAGGAGCTGAAATTGGCTTGTCGCAAAGATGTTACTACAGTTGTTATGGGGGACTTTAACATGCAGGTAGACTGGGAGAATCAGGATGGTATCGGGCCTCAAGAAAGAGACTTTGTGGAGTGCCTCAGAGATGGATTTTTAGAGCAGCTGGTGCTGGAGTCGACCAGGGATAAGGCGATTCTGGATCTGGTATTGTGTAACGAACCAGAATTGGTCAGTGACCTCGAAGTGAAGGAGCCATTGGGATGTAGTGACCATAATACAATAAGCTTCAATCTGCAATTTGAGAGGGAGTGGGTACAATCTGAAGTGACAATATTTCAGTTGAATAAAGGGAAATATGGAGCTATGAGGGAACAACTGGCCAAAGTTCAATGGTTTAATACCTTAACAGGGAAGACCGTGGAGGAACAATGGCGGATATTTCTGTGTATAATGCAGAAGATGCAGGATCAGTTCATTCCTAAAAGGAAGAAAGATCCCAGGAGGAGACATGGGCGGCCGTGGCTGACAAGGGAAGTAAAGAAACATATAAGGTTAAAAGAGAAAAAGTATAACTTAGCAAAGATAAGCGGGAAAACGGAGGACTGGGAAGTTTTTAAAGAACAACAGAGGATTAGTAAGAAGGAAATACGCAGAGAAAAAATGAGGTACGAAGGTAAACTGGCCAAGAATATAAAGGAGGATAGTAAAAGCTTTTTTAGGTATGTCCAAGGCAAAAAAATGGTTAGGACAAAAATTGGGCCCTTGAAGACAGAAGCAGGGGAATATATTACTGGGAACGAAGAAATGGCAGGGGAATTAAATGGGTACTTCAGATCTGTGTTCACTGGGGAAGACACAAGCAATCTCCCTGAGGTAACAGTGGCTGAAGGACCTGAACTTAAGGGAATTTCTATTTGCCAGGATTTGGTGTTGGAGAGACTGTTAGGTCTGAAGGTTGAAAAGTCTCCGGGACCTGATGGCCTGCATCCCAGTGTACTGAAGGAGGTGGCTCGGGAAATCGTGGATGCGCTGGTGATTATTTTCC
Source organism: Chiloscyllium punctatum (assembly GCF_047496795.1). Classification (NCBI taxonomy): domain Eukaryota; kingdom Metazoa; phylum Chordata; class Chondrichthyes; order Orectolobiformes; family Hemiscylliidae; genus Chiloscyllium; species Chiloscyllium punctatum. The sequence goes on along the minus strand of NC_092756.1, from coordinate 75,816,755 downwards.
AGAGTTCAATAGAATCGGGGTTGGTTCCTGAGGATTGGAGGGCGGCTGATGTTGTGCCACTTTTTAAGAAGGGTGGGCGGGAGAAAGCAGGAAATTATAGACCAGTTAGTCTGACCTCAGTGGTGGGAAAGATGCTGGAGTCTATTATAAAGGATGAAATTACGGCACATCTGGATAATAGTAACAGGATAGGACAGAGTCAGCATGGATTTATGAAGGGGAAATCATGCTTGACTAATCTTCTTGAATTTTTTGAGGATGTAACTCAGAAGATGGACGAGGGAGATCCAGTGGATGTACTGTACCTGGACTTTCAGAAAGCTTTTGATAAAGTCCCACACAAGAGGTTAGTGAGTAAAATTAGGGCGCACGGGATTGGGGGCAAAGTACTAGATTGGATAGAGAATTGGTTGGCTAATAGGAAACAAAGGGTAGTGATTAACGGCTCCATTTCGAAATGGCAGGCAGTGACCAGTGGGGTACCGCAGGGATCCGTGCTGGGACCGCAGCTTTTTACAATATATGTAAATGATATAGAAGATGGTATCAGCAATAACATTAGCAAATTTGCTGATGACACAAAGCTAGGTGGTAGGGTGAAATGTGATGAGGATGTTAGGGGATTACAGGGTGACCTGGACAAGTTAGGTGAGTGGGCAGATGCATGGCAGATGCAGTTTAATGTGGATAAATGTCTGGTTATCCACTTTGGTGGCAAGAACAGGAAGGCAGATTACTACCTCAATGGTATCAAATTAGGTAAAGGGGCTGTTCAGAGAGATCTGGGTGTTCTTGTCCACCAGTCAATGAAGGCAAGCATGCAGGTACAGCAGGTCGTGAAGAAGGCTAATAGCATGCTGGCCTTCATAACAAGAGGGATTGAGTATAGAAGCAAAGAGGTGCTTCTGCAGCTGTACAGGGCCCTGGTGAGACCACACTTGGAGTACTGTGTACAGTTCTAGTCTCCAAATTTGAGGAAAGACATTCTGGCTATTGAGGGAGTGCAGCGTAGGTTCACGAGGTCAATTCCTGGAATGGCAGGATTGCCTTACACGGAAAGACTGAAGCGACTGGGCTTGTATACCCTTGAGTTTAGAAGACTGAGAGGGGATCTGATTGAAACGTATAGGCTTATGAAAGGACTGGACACTCTGGCAGGAGGGAACATATTTCCGTTGATGGGGGAGTGCCGAACCAGAGGACACAACTTAAAAATACGGGGTAGACCATTTAGGACAGAGATGAGGAGAAACTACTTCACCCAGAGAGTGGTGGCTGTGTGGAATGCTCTGCCCCAGAGGGCAGTGGAGGCCCAGTCTCTGGATTCTTTTAAGAAAGAATTGGATAGAGCTCTTAAAGATAGTGGAGTCAAGGGGTATGGAGATAAGGCTGGAACAGGATACTGATTAGGAATGATCAGCCATGATCATATTGAATGGCGGTGCAGGCTCGAAGGGCAGAATGGCCTACTCCTGCATCTATTGTCTATTGTCTATTGTCTAAGTTATACCAGAGGATGGGTGGGGTATTTACCCCATCGATCTTAAATGTTTTTTTTCTTTATTCATTTTGCTATTCTATGGTATATTTACTTTCTATTCTGCTTGTGTTTGTGGTACGGCTCTAGCGAGAAGGAGAGAAAATGGTTGGGATGGCTAGATGCCCACTTATGGGCTGTTTGGGATGGGTAGTTACCCCCTTTGGGCAGGAGGTGAGTTCCCCAATTCAGCGCCATTGGCACTTTATATGGTGGTTTGTATTGCTTTTATTCTTTGATAGTTTTGTAGGTTTGTTAAATGTCGTGGTTTCAGTTTATGTAGTTTTTATATTTGATGGATCATATGACACTAAGGCTCAGTGATTTGTGGTTCGAGTTCCTCCTCTCTGGAATTTAAATTTTACTGCAGAATGTAATGACTTGATTAAATGGTGAACGTGGAATATGAAGGGAAGTCACTCACCAATTAAGAGGAAGAAGGTACTTTTGAGTCTTAGAAAGGAGAATGTGGATAATCCTTTGTTAAAGGAGACGCACTTGGATGACAGGGAGCATTTGAAACTACAGAAGAATGGCTTTGGTCAGGTTTACTTCACATCACTGAATACCAGAAGTAGGGAAGTGGCTGTATTGGTGAGGAGTAATCTTACATTTAAGTTACGAGAGTGTGTTAAAGACACACGCACAGGAGGTTTGTAACTCTAATAGCATTGATAAATGGGGAAGAATATGGTGTTATAAATGTTTCTTGCCCTCAAGCTCATCCCCTCAACATTTTGCTAGATGCGTTTTCAAATTGATCAGTCTTGTGTCCTGGCATATCACTAAAGGGGGAGATTTTAACTGTCTCATGGATCCCACAGTGCAGATGTTGCCAAAAGGCCCCCGACTCCCTCTGTACAAACTAAACAATTAGTGGATCTGTGTGTGGAGTGAGGGTTGGTGGACATCTGGAGGTGTCTCCACCCTACAGGCAGGGATTTTACGGTTTTCTTTTCCAATCCACACAGATGTCACACCAGGATTGATTTTTTTCCAATCCCCGTGGCAACCCTGGACTTGGTGGCACCTTGTACGATCGGTAATATTACCATCTCTGATCACACTCCAGTGTACCTGTTGGCTAAGATTAAGGATGTTACAGTGGGTCCAAGTCACTGGCAAATGGATTCCTTTATCCTCAAGGATAATACATTTGTGGAGCAGTTCTCTCAGAAGCTTTGGGCATTCCTAGGCATTAACTCACGCTCGGTTAGTAGCCAATCCTTCCTTTCTGAAATTGCCAAATCCTATGCCAGTGGGTTAGTTATTTCCTACTCTGCCAGTAAGAGGCGGCAGAAGGGTGAGCAGCAACGTCTCCTCAAAGCACGGTTGAAGGCAGCTGAGAAGGCCTACTTTGACAGGCCCTCGTTGTTCAAGTTACAGAGGATTATGGTGTTGCGGTCTGCATTGAATTCCGTGCTCACGCAGACAGCAAAGAACGAGCTTACTTTTGCAAAGCAAAGGTTATATGATCATGGTGACAGGTCTGGTAAATACTGAGCATATCTCGCTAGGAAAAGGAGAGTCCCTCAAGCCATTACGTGTTACTGTGAGACTGTGTTACCTTCTATTGTTAAAGAGGACCAGACGGGCTTCATAAAGGGCCGCAGATCCTCCAATAATGTTAGGAGGCTGCTTAATGTAATTCAAGTGTGTCAACAACAGTCAATATAGGGATTGGTGATTTCTCTAGATACAGAGAAGGCCCTTGACCGAGTTGAGAGGGTGTACCTTTTCTATACTCTGGAGCGGTTTGTTTTGGGCGAAGTTTTTATAAGATGGGTAAAGGTTCTCCACAATGACCCTCTCACTGCAACCATCACCAACAGGGTGTGATCAAGCAATTTTCACATTTTTTGGGTCAGCCGACAGGTCTGTTCCCTTTCCCCACTGCTTTTTACAGTGAGGATTGAATCATTGGTGGAGGCCATTCATAGGGATCCCAATATATCAGCTCCAGACGTGGGGTCAAATTTACATCAGAGTTTATTGTATGTGGACGATGTCCTCATTCTTTCATCAAATCCAGCAGTTTCAGTCCCTCGCCTGTTAGCATGCATCTGTGTGTTTGGCACCTTTTTGGGGGACAAGATTAATCTTTCAAAATCAGAGGCTATGCCTATGGGTGGTCTTATGAAAGTGTTAAGTCTTGAGGGTGAATATCGATTCCCATTTAAATGGTCACAGGGGGGTTTTGTGTATTTGAGCATGTCCATTACTCCAGTTCTGAATCGGCTGTTCAAAGCCAATTTTGTTCAATTATTTGACAAAATCAAACAAGACCTTCAAAGATGGAGGCGCTTCTGGTCTCGTGGTTGGGTCGGATAGTGCTTATTAAGATGAATATTCTCCCTTGTTTACTATACCCTATATGGATGCTCCCCCGATTTTCGATAAGCAAACATTCAGGAGACTGAACGGCTGGTTCAGCCCCTTTATTTGACATCGTCAGTGGCCCCTCATTAAATGAGCTAAACTGCGATTGTCTCACAGACTGGGGGGAGTGGATCTCCCAGACATTAAAAGCTACCAACGAAGCTCACTTTTATCCTACATGAGTGATTGGGCTTGTGGGGACCCTCTTTCAATATTGTTAGATATTGAAACCTCCCAGGCTAAGGTGACCCCTTACTCGCTTGCTGTGTTTGGACAAAATGAGGACAGTAAGTGAATATTGCCATAACCCAATAGTTATCGATACTGTTAAAGCATGGAGGGCAATTCGGCAGAGGGAAGGCAATATTGGCAAGACATCTTCTCTTACACTGGGTATGCCGGGTTTTCAACCGGGGATGATAGATTCAGGATCCAAACATTGGGCAGTTAGGGGTGTGTCTTGCGTGGGTGATTTGTTTGAGGGAGACACAATGATGTCCTTCGATCAGTTAGCACAGAAACACAAGCTACCGAACAGGGACCTCTTTCGTTTATTTCAAGTTAGAGATTTTATTCAAAAAAAGACGACACTTTTGACTGATCCGTCCAAATGCGACATAGAGAGAGGGGGGATTTAGCATCATATTCTGCAGTCCCCACAAAGTTCTGTATTTTTCTGACACAACATCCCACCAAACCCAACACAGACCTGGGGATGATTCCAGGGGAGATGAGAAATCGAATTGACATCAGACAAAGAAGATCAGCCGTGAAGACCAGGCTTAAAAGTTAGCCATCCCAGATGGGACTTGAACCCACACTTCCAGGATGAAGAGGCCAGTCCCTTATCCAGTCCCTTAGCCTGTAAATACTGCACCCTGAACCTCTCATATTGTGTTCTTCTCTGAGTTTTATACTCACACTGATTGGTTGTTCCCCCTTCCATCTCACGCTAAATCATTGGCTGCTTGATAAAATTGATCTTACCTCCCATTTCTCCCCAAACGGACAGACAAGAAATTAACCAAACTCCAACTTTGCACAACTCAAGTCTGAGGAATATGGAGCAGAGAGGAAAAGGGCTCAATGTTATTTTGTGCAGCACTTTCAAGATATTTGCAGTTAGTGGGGAAGGAGGAAGTGGAGATGTTACAAAAAGCTGCATTGAGGACACTTCAATAGGATCTTAGTGGGCATTCAGCCCATTGGGGCTGTGCTGTCTCTTTCAGACAATTCACCCCAAGATTTCCCAAACCTTGGAATTACCTTGTGTAAGTTTCTACTGAAGAACATTTTCCATAATCTCGAAGCAGGCAAGTGATTTTTAACGGAGTAGTTGGAAAATCCAGTCAATTTGGATTGAGATGGAGTTGATATGGGATGAAAATCAGCCACCACAAAGACCAGGCTTAAAACGTCAACACCCCAAAAGGGATTTGAACCTCCAATCCACTACATCAGAATCTACAGTCTAACCCATTAAGCCACAAAAACTCAGTGACAATACTCTACTGGGAATAGTTGATCTTAAACGAGTGCTACAGCCGAGCGTATTTCAAGATCTGTCACGACACACTGAGGGATACACTAAAGTTTCGGGCAGCTGCTGCCAAGGTGTAACAGGGAAACAACAGAGTCTAAGGTCTTGCTGACAAATTATCACATCATCCTTTCAGTTCTCAGACCCTCTTGGTGCCTGACAATGAACAGAGATCGGTTCCTGCCCAAGTACAAAATGCCTTTTTTGTCACGACACAGAACTTTGCGAAATGTCAAAATTCCAATCGTTTGTTGGTTCTTTTCTCTCTGCATAGACTGTACACAACTGATTTAGAACCTGTGTGTGCGTTACTATTTGATCTTTTATGAATAAAGTATATTTTTTAAATAATCAAAATCTGGAGAGAGAGAAAATCTGCACGAAATTGCGAGACCCCCCTTTGTGGAAAAGAGCCAGCCCTATATCGGGACAGGAAGGAGATTCCAATGGCCCAGCATGGATTGTTCCAGTTAATACCCTCGCCTCCTTGACCACAAAGTGAAGTGGGAGATGGCACGGGGCAGGGTGACACTAGGCACACGGACACACAAGATGGCCTCTGAGCCATAAGTTGGCCACTTGGCGCACAAGATGGCCGCTGGACCACAAATGGAGAGAGACAGCAGTGCAAACATAGACACTGCCTGGGGCCACCAGAATGCCAGCACATTGCACTCACAACCGAGTTGATTAGTTTAAGGCGGATGGGAGAGACAATACACATGAATAACATACACTGCCCGCCGAAGGGTCTGGGTCAGACAACAGCTTTGATAGAAATGCTAACTGTTAGATACAGCCTAAATACAGAGTGATAATAGCCAGGGCTGCAGTAATCGTCCTTCTCAGGAAGAGCGATTAGCGCCCATTACTACAGCAACTGACTTCAGCGCAGACGCTGAAACTGACAACAACTGCACTGAAATTAACAAAGGCCACGCTGGAACTGACAATAACTGCACCGAAACGATCAAGGATTCTGCAATGTTTACAATAAACAAGCCATGTTACAGAGACAATAACCTCATCACTGACCTATTATATCACAAAATGTATAACAGTATCTTGACCATGTGCTCCGGGTTGAGAGAAGAATCACAGCTGACCACTGTGCTGTTGGTGCTGCTCTCTCCCCGGAGCTCCGGGATTTCCTTGGACAATAAACTCTGTTGGTGAACCCCGACTCTGACTCAGAGCCTGGTGATTTTCAGCAGTTGCCTTCCCACAAATGTTTGTCCAATCTGTGGATGTGGCACTCCAAGTTCTCCAACGATGGCCTAACTACCTCACATCTCCATCATAGCCTCCTTGCAATTGTATTCAATACCTTGACTAAGAAAGGTAAGGACCCAAATGCATAGCCACAGACCCATCAGTTCCAACCTTGAACACCCAGATTTCAATCATTTCCATTGACATATTGGACATCATCATAAATACCAAACATGCAGGTAATCTGTTGTTCAAGTGGTAATGTTGACAGAATATAGCTTAGACTGACACCAACACAACCAAAACAGAAGCTGCTTTGTCCATAGATTGGTAGCTCCATCAGTTGGAGCCCCAGTGATCTCATAGATAAGGCACTAACTTCCTAAACCAGTTATTGTGGGCTCAAGTCTAATTTGGGGTTTTGATTTGTTGAAATCTTCACTGTGCAGCTGATCTCAATCCTGTGTGGTCAGGTGACCATGGCAACAAAATCAGGCATTCTCAATTGATCCTCATCTGGAGAAATTTGACCTGACAGAAAATTGGTCAAACTAAATTAAACAGCAGCTCTCAGCTCCAGAGAACAGTGCAACTAAAATCAAAGAACTACAATGTTTCAAGAAGAACCAGTTCCAACCAGACTGTGGGTTGAATATTGGAGAAGTGTCAGCCTGAGACAATCCACTTTATAGCTCCTGGCATGACAACAGTGAAGGGTATTGGTATAACCCCATTGGATGATGTGAACCCAGCTCATGACCGTATTGGCCAAAGCCTCAGAAGATTCTGGAAGATCAGGGACAGGAGAAGAGGAAAACACACCTGAATGCCAAACCTTAGCAAAGCCTTGACTGGGTCCTGCAGTGGAGCTCTGACCATCTGCTCCTAACCTGTTCATAAAAGACTTCGCGTGAGAAGGGCAGGCCATTCAGCCCATCACATCCACACTGACCCTCTGAAGAGCATCTCATCCAGGCCCAACCCCTATCCTCTCACCCTGCATTCCCCAAAGCCAATCCACCGAACCTGCACATCTTTGGACTGTGGGAGGAAACCAAAGCACCCGGAATACCCCATGGAGAGAATGTGCAAACTCGACACAAACAGACACCCAAGGGAGGAATCGAAGCCAGGTCCCTGACACTGTGAGGCAGCAGTGCTACCCACTGAACCACCATGCCATCCCCAGGAGAATCTCAGTAGGTTTTCAGCCATTGTGACTGTGCTTTCTCTTTCAAAGAATTCACCTCAATCATGCAAATCTTGTGTAAGAAATCATTGGGCACCACTTCCCATCAACCATGGAGATTTTCCCAAAGTAGACTAGCAATCAAGTTGACACAGGGCAAGTGACAGACACCCCAGATGGGACTCGAACCCACAATCCCTGGCTTAGAAGGCCAGTGCCTTATCCATTAGGCCACTGGGGCTACATGTGTGATGTTAAAATGGCAGCTTTTAAGTTTTGTTTTGTTTTGCACGAACACACTGACTGTGGCTCAGCCAGCACAGAGTCAGTGCCCTGGACTGAGGGGATTCTGAATCTCCTGGTTATATATGTTTTTCTCTTTACCCCCGCACTGCTGCCTAACTGTGGCAGTGCTTATATTTTCCCAGCACCCATGTTGTGTGTGTGCAGGTGTGAGACACAGTGAAAGACAACAGATGTACAAATCTTTATTCAATTCCCACCACCAGGAAGAAAGGAAACACCCGAGTGGCCAGTGACAAGCATCAAAGGGCAATGCTGTGTGACCAAACAGTGAGGGGGAGGGCACTCTCTGAACAGCTCAAGGATGTTGGTAGACACTGCGTGCTCCTTCTCCAGGGACACCCGGGCTCGAATGTAACCACGGAAGAGGGTCAGGCGATTGACCCGAACAACCAGTTTGGCCAGGCCCAGGAGCAGACCCACGAGGAGATCCTCTGACCAACCCTCCCCCCTCGGCACTGGGTGCCCAATGATGGGGAGTGTGGGGCTGAAGTCCAACCAGAAACGGAGGAGAAGGTTTCCCAGAAAGCTAAAAAGGGAGTGCAAGCGCCCTGTTCCATGGACTCCACAGCACCACAGAACAAGCAGTTGGGCTGGGAGTCCGTGAACCACCACAATCTGTGGACTGCCGCGTGCAATACCCTCCACCCCAGATCCCCGTGAGAAAGGGGGAGGACTCCCATGTAGAGAGCCCTTCACTGGGGATGATCCCCACCGCCCGGTGGTAAATGGGCACGCCAGGGTGTGTCCGGGAGGTGGATGAGGGTGTGCAGCAGCAGTCTGTACAGGGCCCTCTGTGATACACCCCTGAAAGGGACAAAACTAAAACTCCAGAGACAGCTCAGGTTGTGGGGCACAGGCTCCCGCAGGAAATACAGGACCCTGGGGCCAATGTGAAATTCCGTCCGGTCAGGAGTGAGTGCAGATGGGATCCCACCGCACACCTGAGCATCCTCCAACTGGGGCACTACGTGGGGTCTGAGCACCGTCGTTTTAAGGTGTCGGATGGTGGTGGCCACGTACCGGACGTCTACCGCTGCCCTGCTCGCTATATCCTGCGGCAGCGTCCAGCCCAGGCCCCCACCATCCAGCACGTCCCCGACCCTGGTCACCCTCGCACTCACGGCCCTCCCCTCCCACAGTCACTCGAACCCACGAGTACGGAGGTGCGGATTCCTGAGCAACGTCTCCCTGACGACAGCCGTTACTCCTGCCGGAGGGTAGGCGTGACGCGATTCGACCATGTTCCAGACCGTGAGCAGGTCCTGGTAAAAGACAGGCAGTATCCTGAGAGTGACCTCCAAACCATCACGGTCCCTGAACAGGAGCTGAGTCTCGTAGTTGAGGTTACGCACCTGGTGGAAAAAATACGTCGCCAGGGCACCCCGCCGAGGGGGAGGCTCAATGTAAAGGTATCGCTGCAAGGTCTGAAGGTGGAACGTCGCTACCTGGGTGTGAACGCACACCAGCGACTGACCGTTTCCCTCAATATGGAGACTCAGGACCTGCGCAGTGACCCAGTGCATCTTTTTGTCCCAGAAGAAGTGAACCAACATTCTCTGGATGTCAGTGACAAAACCAGGAGGAGGGACCAAAGTGACCAGCCGGTACCACAGCATGGCAGGCACCAGCTGGTTTATGACCAACACTCGACTCCTGTGAGACAGCACTCGGAGCAGTCCTGTCCAGGGTGGAACCTGTAACTGGAGTGGGTGTGATGGTGGGGGGAATGGGGGTGGAGTCATGAGCAGGGGTAGTGTTCCCCTCGGGGTTCTGGGGGGTGGGGATAGTGACAGTGGGTTCTGTGGGGGGCACGTCAGCAGAATGCAGGGGAGTGGTGGAAGTGGTGGTGACCAGGGCAGTCGGGGTGGGGGAAGTCACTGAGCATGTGGCATCAGCGATGATGTGAAGGGCGGAAGTGATGTCACGTGTGATGCATGAGGAATTGTGAAGGTTGGAAGTGGTTGTGGGAGTGGCCATGATGGGGCGGAAGTGACATCATCAATCAGCGTGAAAAATTCAGTCAGCATGGATTGAGATGAAGTTGACATGAAATGAAAATCAGCAACAAGGCCCAGGCTTAAAACCCAAGCACCCCAGATGGGACTTGAACCAACAATTACCAGCTGAAGGAAGCCAATGCCTTATCCATTAGGCCCCTAGCCCTTCCACCTTGGACTCCCTGTGGAAAGTGTTGACCTCAAAGTATGGAGCAGCTACTGTCAAGGTGTAACAGTTAAAGAACACTGTCTAAGGCCTTTCTGACCAGTTATGACATTGTCCCTTCATTTCTCAGACCCTCTTGGTGCCTCAGAATGAAGAGAAATCGTTTCCTGCCTCAGTAGAAAGATCTGCCCGAAATTGCGAGACCCCCCCCTTTGTGGAAGAGAACCAGCCCTATATCGGGACAGGAAGGAGATTCCAATTTCTGGATTAGTGGTGCTGGAAGAGCACAGCAGTTCAGGTTGCATCCAAGGAGCTTCGAAATCGACGTTTCGGGCAAAAGCCCTTCATCAGGAATAAAGGCAGTGAGCCTGAAGCGTGGAGTGATCAGCTAGAGGAGAGTGGGGGTGGGGAGAGAGTCGCATCGAGTACAATGGGTGAGTGGGGGAGGGGATGAAGGTGATAGGTCAGGGAGGAGAGGGTGGAGTGGATAGGTGGAAAAGGAGATAGGCAGGTAGGAAAAGTCCGGACAAGTCATGGGGACAGTGCTGAGCTGGATGTTTGGAACGAGGGTGAGGTGGGGGAAGGGGAAATGAGGAAACTGTTGAAGTCCACATTGATGCCCTGGGGTTGAAGTGTTCCAAGGTGGAAGATGAGGCGTTCTTCCTCCAGGCGTCGTGGTGAGGGAGCGGCAGTGAAGGAGGCCCAGGACCTCCATGTCCTCGGCAGAGTGGGAGGGGGAGTTGAAATGATTCCAATGGCCCAACATGGATTGTTCCAGTTAATATCCTTTCTCAGATGGATAGAGCTGGAGAGAGAGTAAAGATTTGTGGGAATTTGGGAAATGCTGACAATCTGTTTTAATATTTTGTTAATAAAATCAAGTTGAACCGCAAACCAAATTTTGTCCCCCTTTGTCTGCATCACCAACAAGAATACTGAAGGAAAGTTGAGTTTAATTACATTGTGTTACGAATGTTCATCTGGTTGATCAGTGGAAATTAAAAGCCATGTCACACAACAGGCAGAGTCAATCTTTAGCTGAGTAGAAGTTCAGCAGAGAGAAACAGACTTACTTTGTGATATAATAGGTAATTCCTGTCCCATTGATCTATTAACTGCAGGGAACTTTCAGATACGTGGTATCTTTAGAGCAATTAAATATCCTCCCAAGATATATGCTTTCACTCTCAACTGAAGATGCTAAGAGCATTAACCAATAAATCAATGCCAAGCCAGTTGAAGTATTACACTTGGCACATCATCATTGCTGTAATTGCAGAATGCAGCATAACCTATTCCATCTTCTAACCTACTGACAGCCTACTTTTCAGAAGTCTCCTTACACGACTCTGAAAACAAATTAAAAGAAACCAATTAAACCAAATAAGCACAAATTAAAATGTCCCAGTCATTTAAAAAGGCTCTGTAACAAAAGTCAAAATCTCCCAAGAAAGCTTACACTTACAGAGTCACAGAGTTGTACAGATCCTTCGCTCCAACTCGTCCATGCCAACCAGATATCGGAAAGTTATCTAGTCCCACAAACCAGCATTTGGTCCATATCCCTCTGAAGCCTTCTTATTCATGTCCCCATCCAGCTGCCTTTTAAATGTTACAGAGTCTTAGAGTTATACAGCACAGAAACAGACCCTTTGGTCCAACTCGTCTATGCCGACCTGATATCCTGAATTAATCTAGTCCGACTTGCCAGCATTTGGCCCATATCCCTCTAAACCCACCCTGTTCATATACCCCCATCCAGATGCCTTTTAAATGTTTTGGAGGAGCCGGTGTTAGACTGGGGTGGACAAAGGTGCTACCTGAGCTGCATGTCAATATTTCCTGATTTTATTGCAGATTTCCAGCATTTGTGGGATTTATCTTTTGTATAATTTTTTTACGTAAGAATAGTGGAGACTTGAAAACATTGAATGGGACTTTTGATCATTAACCTCTTGGGAATTGTCTGCTATTGAATGATTTGATTCAGACTTTAGACAAGGTGCAATCATGACAATGTCTGTGGGATTATACTTATTATATATCAAGGAACAGCTCATCAAATAAGGCAATCCTCTGAAACATATGAATTCTCACCTCAAGTTTGGGGAGAAAGGTATAAAAGATCAGTATTAGATGGGGTGAGATCTGATCAACTTCAGAACAAGTTTGATCTTAAAACTACAATTCTACAGTGAAAGTGAAATATTGCGAAATGTATGGTTAATTGTCCATGATATTTGTTCCTCCTTATTTAATTTCTTTCAGTATCTGTAGAGTAATTTATAAACATATATTTAAGAACCATTGTCATGCATTATTTTGGTAATTTTATAATTTGCCATTACTTTCTCTTCAGCTTATTCAAGGAGAGTGTTTATTACAGTGAGTGATACCACACAGTATTTCAATTGCACTGAATTGGTTTTGAAAGATAACTCAATAAATGCAGGTTGATGCTGTCGATGGTTCCTGTCGATATATTTCGTTGACCTGTTCAGACGTGTTATGATGTTAAGTCTTAGGCAGAAAGAGGGAGAAGGTATAAGTAAGGTTCAAGAAACTGAAGACAGACAGAGCCCTGGAGATAACAGGAATGAACTCAAACTCGGAAATAGAGAATTTGAAGGGACCATGCGATGTTTATGGAAAACAGGATTAAGGAACCTCCAAGGCATTTTACAGAGGGATAATAAGCAACAGGTCGCCAGGGAAAGGGCATGTCTTCTCAGAGCAAAGGAGGGAATTTACACATGGAGCCGGAGGAAGTGGGTGAGGTTCTTAATGAATAAAGTGCATTGGTATTTCCAAAGGATTCTGGGTAGTCCAAGATGGAGGACGGGAAAAAGTTGTGACTGTAAGAGCTGCCCCTTTTTTGAGGCATTTTAGGTGTTGGGGGTGATTTCCTCAAATTCCAGGAGCAGCAATTACTGTTTTATTCTGCAACTTTGGAGAAAAAAACCTCAAAACAACGGCACTTTTAAAAGGAAGAAAATCAGACAAAGAAAGTGAGTACATGGTCAGGAGGGCGGGAGGGAAGAAACCTACACTGCTCACTGATATGGATAGGAAGGGTCGAGAGGGATATGGGCCCAGTGTGGGCGAATGGGACGGGATTAGATTAGGATATGTGGGCGGCATGGACGGGTTGGAGCGAAGGGTCTGTTTCCATGCTGTACATCTCTATGACTCTATGACATGGTGGATGGTGAGTCTTGTATATTGATATTCTAGAGCATATCAATATTAAAAAGGAGGTGTTGGGTGTTTTGAAAAGCATTAAGGTAGACAAGTCCCCAAGACCTGATGGAATCTATCATAGAATCCTGAAAGAGGCAGGTGTGGAAATTGCTACGGATTTGTACAAAATATTTGTATCCTTTATAGTCCCAGGAGAATTCCCAGAGGACTGCAGAATACCCAATGTTGTTTCGTTCTTTAAGAATGGCAACAAGAATAATTCAGGAAATTAAAGGCCAGATTGGCTTCCTGTTATTCATTGCTTGGACATCACTGTCTGTGCCTGGATGGTACCCTCTGGAAGTCACTCTGTAAAGATCTCCACCCCTCTACCTTGGGGTCTCAGGATCTCAAGGTGTTCCTCTCTTTGGCCAAGGTTTCGGTCCATGTGTAATGGTTTCCTGAATGTGGTTCCTGTGAAGTGCCTTGTGCCATAAAAAGGGATCCCTACATGCAGGCTGTAGTTGGGTTGAAGTGTTATGGAGAGCAGGCAGGAAAGTGGAGTTGAGGCCGAGATGAGATCAGCCATGATCGTGTGGGATGACAAAGCAGGCTCGAGGAGCTGAATTACCGAATTTTTAAGATCTTCGGAGCACAACCAAAGACAGAGCTATCAATTGCCGTGGATGTCTAACATGGTATCTCACCTCAGATGCATCATGAAGAGGGTGTCCATGTTCAAAGCCAGGGGTTGGGGGTTCATATCCCATTTGGGCTGTTATGTTTTTAAACATGAACTCTGATCAGCACCCTGTGTCTGTTTGATCTCAATTCCAGTTAATAAGGGGAGATGGTGGTGCAGTGCTAGACCTGGAGTAGGAATCCAGAACACCAAGTTCATGGTGTGGGGGAGATGGACTGTAATCCCACCATACAAGGTGGTGAAATCTCAGCTCAGGAGGAGCTTTGTCTGATGATAACCATATATTGCTATTGAGGTTTGTCAGGAACCTAACTGGTTCCATATTCTCCTTTCAGGAAGAAAACCTGGTGAGACTACAGACCCACAGCAATGTGGTTGACTCACCCTCTGGGCAATAAACGCTGGCCTAGTCAGAAACATATCGCATTCCTTCCCTGTAGCTCGGTCACAATCCTGGAACACCCTCCATTGATTCATTGTAGGTTTACCTCCAACAAATGGTCAAAAATCACACCACACCAGGTTATAGTCCAACAGGTTTATTTGAAAACACGAGCTTTTGGAGCATTGCTCCTTCATCAGGTGTAATGAGAGAGGAGGCATCAGACACAGAATGTACAAGTAAAATATCAATGGGTCATACAAGTGATGTAAATGTATGGAACAAATCCAAAATGGCCGACTCCCTCCTGTTAAATCTTCAATCAGTTCGAAAGGAGATACAGGCAGCACATGGATTGCAGTGGTTCAAAAAGATAGCTCCCCATCACCTTTCAGGGGAAACGAGGGAGAGGCAATAAATGTTGATCTAGCCAGCAATGTTCACGCCCTAGAAATGAATAAAAACAATCCCACAATGGAGTAAACTGCCAGGGAAAAAGTCATAGTGTAATGACTTGAAAACATCAAGTCCCAACTTTGGATGGTTTCTATTATTATGTTTTACATGATCATCCAAAACTCACCAGTCATTGACATAAAGGTTATGATTTGGAGGAGCCGGTGTTAGACTGGGTCGGACAACGTTACAAATTAGACAGCACCAGGTTATAGTCCAACAGGTTTATTGGGAAACACTAGCCTTCGATGCACTGCTTTTTCATCATGTGGTTGTGGAGCAGGATAGTAAAACACTGAAGTTTTAGCAACAGGATTGCAGTGTCATGGCATGTAATATTAAACAAATTGAGCTGAAGTCTTTCATCTTTTAGAATGATCATGTTCGTTTCAGTTCCTTGTTATGTACATCCCAGACCTTTGTTAAAGTTACATTCTCAAGAGAGTTTTAACAATCGGTGCCATCTCAGCTCAGATAATGCATTGAAGATGTCGGATTAAAATCTGTCTGTGTCCCAATGTTCGCTCAAACTGATTCTATTTCTAAAGTGGCATTTACAGAATCTTACATGGTTTTATGCAGTTTTTGAGAAAAACTAAAGATAATTCTGAACGTACAAATTCACCCCACAAACGTATATGTGTGTGCGTGCAGGGGAGACCGAGTGAGTGTGTGCATTTGGGTGTGCGTGGGATGGGGCGATGATGTGAGTGTCTGTGAGAGTGGGTGTATGTGTATGTGTTTGAGTGTAATGGGGTATACATCTGTGAAAAGGTGTGTGTGTGGGTGTGAGTGTGGGAGTGTGTATGTGTATTGTGTGACAGGATGAGTGTGTGTGTGTGTGTGTGTGTGTGTGTGTGTGTGTGTGTGTGTGAGTGTGTGTGTGTGTGTGTGTGTGTGTGTGTGTGTGTGTGTGTGTATGTAGTGGGGTCAGCTGTAGTGTGACATAAACCCAAGGTCCCAGTTGAGGCCATCCCCATGGGTACCAAACATGGCTATCAGCCTCTGCTCGGCCACTTTTCGTTGTTGCCTGTCCCAAAGCCCACCTTGGAGGATGGTTACCTGAAGGATTGAGGTTGAAAGTACCTGATCGTTGAAGTGATCTCCGACTGGGAGGGAACACCTCTGTTTGGTGATTGTTACGCGGTGCCCATTCATCTGTTGCCGTAGCCTCTGCTTGGTCTCACCAATGTACCATGCATTGGGCATCCTTCCCTGCAGCGTATGAGAGAGAAAACGTTGGTCGAGTCACATGAGTACCTGCCGCGTACATGGTGGGAGATGTCCCCATGTGTAATGGCGGTATCCATGGCGACACTCTGACACGTTTTACAGTGTCTGCTGTGACAGGGTTGTTTGGTGTTGTCCTGAAGGCCGGGCAGTTTGCTGTGAACAATGGTCTGTTTAAGGTTTGGTGGATGTTTAAAGGTGAGAAGTGAAGGGATGGTGAAGGTCTTGGCGAGGTGCTCATCCTCATCGATAATGTGTTGCAGGCTGTGGAGAATGTGACATTGTTTCTCAGCTCCTGGTAAGTACTGGATAATGAAGGGGACCCTGTTGGTTGCAGCTCGTGTCTGTCTCCTGAGGAGGTCATTGCAGTTTCTCCCTGGGGCATGTCAGAACTGGCGATTGATGAGTTAAGCATCGTATCACATTCTTATCAGGGCATCCTTGTGTACTTCCAAGTGCCCCTCACATTCCCCCTCACCTGAACAGATCCTGTGTAAGTGTACGGCTTGTACAGAGGGGACGGCTGTTTTAATATGTTGAGGGTGGGTTTGTGGTTGAGTGAGGTGCTGTGGTGTCCATCCTTGATGGAGATGCATGTGTCCAAGAATGAGACAGATACTAAACAGGAGTCCATGGTGAGTTTGATGGTGGGATGAAACTCGTGAAATGTTGGTGAACATAAATGTTGGGAGAGTGCAGCATTGTTCTGACATGAACACAACCAAGGTTGAGGGGATCAATTCTCCTGACATGGCCCCAGAAGCACGTGTTGTCCCAGTGACCTAACAGCTCCATCTCTGATCTTCTAAGCTCCTGCCTGTGGTTTACATCCCTTCTGGGGATACTTTCAATTTAAACATTCTCTCCAATTAAAACCCTCTCACTACATTATCTCCATTCAAATTAAGTTAATCTCTGACCTAATGTCTTTAAAAATCTGCATGGCTGCTTTGAGATCATCGAACTGTACAAACATTGAGCTTGCTTGACCTCTATACTGTCCTGTTGGCATTTAACAGGAAAGCTGGGAATTTGTCTTGCAAACGTTTCCTCCCCTGTCTAGGTGACATCCTCAGTGCTTGGGAGCCTCCTGTGAAGCACCTCTGTGCAGTTTCCTCCGGCATTTATCGTGGCCTGTCTCTGCCGCTTCCGGTTGTCAGTTCCAGCTGTCCGCTGTAGTGGCCGGTATATTGGGTCCAGGTCGATGTGTTTGTTGATAGAGTCTGTGGATGAGTGCCATGCCTCTAGGAATTCCCTGGCTGTTCTCTGTTTGGCTTGTCCTATAATGGTAGTGTTGTCCCAGTCGAATTCATGTTGCTTGTGTTCTGCGTGTGTGGCTCCTAAGGATAGCTGGTCGTGTCGTTTCGTGGCTAGTTGGTGACACCTTTGTAATAATTAAAAACACAGAAATAGAGAACACACACCAGATCATCAACGCCACACTCACAGGAATCCGATTCACTAGAGAGGAAGAAAAGGACAACCAACTCCCATTCCTAGACGTGATGGTACAGAGAACACCGAATGGTGAATTCACCACAAAGGTTTACAGGAAAGCCACACACACAGACCAAGTCCTAAACTAGGAAAGCAACCACCCCAACACACACAAACGAAGTTGCATCAGGACACTATTCAAAAGGGCCACAATACATTGCAGCACACCAGAATTATAAAAAGAGGAAGAGGAACACCTATACAAGGTATTCGCCAAAAACAGATACCCTCGCAATTTCATCAACAGATGCCTAAGGGAGAGACAACGGAACGACGACATGCCGCAACCCAAAGGACTAGCCACACTACCATACATCAGGAGCATTTCAGAACTGACAGTCAGACTACTGCGACCACTAGGACTCATAACAGCACACAAACCAACAGCCACGCTCAGACAACAACTCACCAGAACGAAGGACCCAATACCCAACGTGAGCAAAACCAATGTAGTGTACAAAATCCCATGCAAGGACTGCAGAAAACACTACATCGGACAAACAGGAAGACAGTTAACGATCCGTATCCATGAACACCAACTAGCCACGAAACGACACGACCAGCTATCCTTAGTAGCCACACACGCAGAAGACAAGCAACATGAATTCGACTGGGACAACACTACCATTATAGGACAAGACAAAAAGAGAACAGCCAGGGAATTCCTAGAGGCATGGCACTCATCCACAGACTCTATCAACAAACACATCGACCTGGACCCAATATACCGGCCACTGCAGCGGACAGCTGGAACTGACAACCGGAAGCGGCAGAGACAGGCCACTATAAATGCCGGAGGAAACAGCACAGAAGTGTTTCACAGGAGGCTCCCAAGCACCTGAGGATGTCACCTAGACAGGGGACGAAACGTTTGTAAGACAAATTCCCAGCTCGACGAACAGAACCACAACAACTAGCACCCGAGCTACAAATCTTCTCCCAAACTCATTTAACAGGAAAAAATGCAGGTGAAATACAGTTATTCCACACTCAATAATTTATATTTACATACAATGAGTTGGACCAAGATAACAGTAATCCTAAAGGTGGAAGATTCATTGAAAATATTTGATTTGCAAGTAATGATAGACACAGTGAAAAGTTTTATCTTGTGAGCAATACAGGCAGCTCACAGAGTTAAGTAACATAGATAAGTAAACAATAGGGAAACAGCAGCAGGAACAACAACACAGGTACAGGCAAATATTGAGAGTCTGTGAGACCGTTCAGTATTCTAACAACAGTAGGGTAGAAACTGTTTCAAAACCGGTTGGTGCGTGTGTTCAGGCTTCTGTACCTTCTCCCCGATGGTAGAGGTTGGAGAAAAACATTGCCAGGGTGGGATGGATCTTTGAGAATGCTGGAGACCTTTCCTTGACAGTGGGCCTGGGAGATGGATTCTATAGATGGGAGGTTGACCTTTGTGATTGTCTGGGCCGAGTTCACCACTCTCTGTAACCATCTCCGATCTTGAATGGTACAGTTGCCAAACCAGGTAGTGATACATCCAGACAGAATGCTGTCGATGGTGCACCTATAAACGTTGGCAAGGGTATTCTCTGTCAGTAATATCCGATGTTCTGGAGGGATCAGTGTTGAAGGGTTGGTTTGTTGATGAGAGTGTGATGAGAGCTGGCTTCCAAAAGCAACCTCTCCAACCGCACTCTCAGGAATCTCGTCCCCATCCAGAAACAGCAGCCACTTGATGACCACCTTCAACATTCAATCCTGCAGATCCTCGAAAATCTTGTGCAAGATCATGTTGGATACCACTGACCATCAACTGAATGCAGAGATGGGGATTTTTCCAAAATAGATTAGAAATAAAGGATAAGCCACAGAGACACCCCAGATGGGACTTGAACCCACAATCTCTGGCATTGGAGGCCAGTGCCTTATCCGTTAGGCCACTGGGGCCCCACATGCAGGTTGCCAATGGCAGCCTTTAAATACTGCACCCTGACCTCTCATAGTGTGTGTTTCTGAGTGTGAGATGCTTACTGATTGTTTTTTACCCCTTCCATCTCATGCTAAATTGTTGGCTGCTTGATAAATTGATCCCGCCTCCCATTTCTGCCCAAATGGACAGATGAAAAATCAACCAAACTCCAACTTTCTGGATTAGTGGTGCTGGAAGAGCACAGCAGTTCAGACAGCATCCAAGTAGCTTCGAAATCGACGTTTCGGGAAAAAGGGCTTTTGCCCAAAATGTCGATTTCGAAGCTACTTGGATGCTGCCTGAACTGCTGTGCTCTTCCAGCACCACTAATCCAGAATCTGGTTTCCAGCATCTGCAGTCATTGTTTTTACCACCTTCAAACTCCAACTTTGCACATCTCAAGTCTGAGGAAAATGGAGCAGACAGGAAAATAGCCAAGGGCTCAATGTTATTTTGTGCAGCACTTTCAAGATATTTGCAGTTACTGGGGAAGGAGGAAGTGGAGATGTTGCAAAAAGCTGCATTGAGGACAAATCAACACAATCTTAGCGGGCATTCAGCCCATTGTGGCTGTGCTGTCTCTTTCAGACAATTCACCCCAAGATCTCCCAAATCTCGGAATTGCCTTGTGCAAGTTTCTATTAAACAGCATTTGCCATAATCTCAACACAGGCACAATGATTTTTAACAGAGTAGTTTAAAAATCCAGTCAATTTGGATTGAGATGAAGTTGACATGGGATGAAAATCAGCCACTGCAAAGAGCAGGCTTAAAAATGAAATCCCAGATTTCAGAGGCCAGTGCCATAGCCATTAGGCCACGAGGGCACTATATTGGCAGACTACTGAAAACAGTTGACCTCAAATGAGTGTGACAGCCAAGCACACTCCCAGATCAGTGACAACACACTGAGGGATGCACTAAAGTTTCGGGCAGCTGCTGCCAAGGTGTAACAGGGAAACAACACAGTCTCAGGTCTTTCTGACAAATGATCACATCGTCCTTTCAGTTCTCAGACCCTCTTGGTGCCTGACACTGAACAGAGATCGTTTACTGCCCAAGTACAAAATGCCTTTCTTTCCACAACGATACAGAAGGTTTGAGAAATGTCAATATTCCAATGGTTTGTTGGTTCTTTTCTCTCTGCATAGACTGTACACAATTGATTTAGAACCTTTGTATGCATTTCCAAATAATGTTACAAACTGTTTCAATACTTTGTGAACAAAATCAAGTTGAAACGCAAATCAAATTTAGTCTCCCTTTGTCCCCATCACCAACAAGAATACTTGAGTAAAGTTGTGAGGAATTCATCAGATCAATGAGACTCCAGGAATTCTTCCAAGATGTCAGCAATGATCCCAATGAGCCAACCAACGAACGGGAACAGTCATCAGAGAGATCCATCGTGGAGCGACCAAAGAAGGAGTCAATTTGTATCCCTGCGGAGGGCCGCTGTCCTGGCCTTGAGATGTATGCTCAACCGTCAGGAGATGGGTGAATGTCAGATTTAAAAATCTCACAACACCAGGTTAGAGTCGAACATGTGGAAGCTCTAGGTTTCGGAGCACTGCTTCTTCATCAGGTGGTTGTGGAGAATAAGATTGCAAAACGCAGAATTTATAGCAAATGTTTACAGTGTGATGCAACTGAAATTGTATCTTGAGAAATTGTATCTGGATTGTTTGTGAAGTCTCTCATCTTTTAGAATGGCCAGGTTGGTTTTCGTTCTTTCATATGTAAATTGCAAATCTTTTATTAAAAGTTACATTCTCAAGTGAACTTTAACAATTGGTGTCGTGTCGGCCCAGATGATGCATTGAAGGTGTGAGCTCCCCTGTGTGAGGCTGTCTGTGCCACAATGGTCAGACTGATTCTAATCTAAAAAACAGATTTACAGCATCTCACATGATTCATACAGTTTTTGAGCAAAGTAAAATATAATTCTGTAAGTACAAGTTAATCACACAAACTTATATGTGTGTGTGTGTGTATATGTGTGTGAGTATATTTATGTGTGTATGTGTGTGTGTGTATATGTGTGTGTGTGTGTGTGTATATGTGTGTGTGTATGTGTGTGTGTATGTGTGTGTGGGTGTGTATATGTGTGTGTATGTGTGTGTATATGTGTGTGTGTATGTGTGTGTGTATGTGTTTGCGCATATGTGTGTATATGTGTGTGTGTATATATTTTTGTGTGTGTGTGGGTGTGTGGGTGTGGGTGTGTATGTGTTTGTGTGTATATGTGTGTATATATGTGCGTGTGTATGTGTATGTATGTGTGTGTGCATATGTATGTGTGTGTATGTGCGTGTGTGTGTATGTGTGTGTATATGTGTGTGCATGTATGCATGTGTTTGTGTGTATGTGTGTATTGTGTGTGTATATGTGTGTGTTTGGGTGTGTGTGTGTGGGAGTGTATGTGTGTGTGTATGTGTATGTGTGGTGTATGTGTATGTGTGTATGTATGTGTGTATGTGTGTGCATATGTGTGTGTGTACATGTGTGTATTGGTGTGTGTATGTGTGTGTGCATGTGTGTGTATGTGTGTGTGCATATGTATATGTCTGTGTGTATATATGTGTGCGTGTGTGCGTATGTTTGTGTGTCTTTATGTGCATGTGTATGTGCATAGGACATAGAACATAGAACATAGAACATAGAACATAGAACAATACAGCACAGAACAGGCCCTTCGGCCCACGATGTTGTGCCGAACATTTGTCCTAGCTTAAACACCAATCCATGTACCTATCCAATCGCTGCTTAAAGGTCACCAATGATTCTGACTCTGCCACTCCCACAGGCAGCGCATTCCATGCCCCCACCACTCTCTGTGTAAAGAACCTACCCCTGACATTCCCCCCTATACCTTCCACCCTTCACCTTAAATTTATGTCCCCTTGTGCGTGTGTGTGTATGTGTATGTGTGTGTGTGTGTGTATGTATGTGTTTGCGTGTGTGTGTATGTGGGTGTGCATGTGTGTGTGTGTATGTGGGTGTGTAGTTGAATGGGGTCACCTGTAATGTCCCAGTTGAGGCCATCTCCATTGTTCCCAAACTTGGTGATCAGCCTCTGCTCGGCCACTTTTCATTGTTGCCTGCTCCGAAGTCCCCCTTGGAGGAAGGGCCGAGGTCGAATGTCCCGAATTGCTGAAGTGTTCTCTGACTGGGAGGGAACACTCCTGTCTGTTGGCACTCAGAACAGCCCCACCCCCCCACCCCATACACGCACGCGCACACACACGCACACAAACACGCGCGCACACATGCACACACACACGTGTACACGCACACACACACACATACAGACACACACGCGCACACACATGTACACACACGTATACACACATACACACACACGCACACACACACACACGTATACACACATACACACACGCGCGCACACACACACACACATACACGCACACACACACACACTCACATGAGCGCACACACACGCGCACAGACACACAAGCACATATAAGTTTGTGGGGTGAATTTGTATTTGCAGAACTACATTTTCCTTTGCTCAAAAACTGCATGAACTACAGAGCTAAGGAGAGAATTGTGGCAGTTCCCAGAATCAGGTGACTCAGTGGTTATCCCTACTGCCTCACAATACCAGAGTCCCAGGTTCAATTCCAGCCTGAGATAACTGCTTGTGTGGAGTTTGCACATTGCTCTGGTTTCCTCCCACAGTACAAAGGTGAATTGGCCATGTTAAATTGCCCATAGTGTTACCTGTTTCCACACTGTCGGTAGTCTAATCCAGGGGAAGGATCTGAAGGCCCGAATTTACGAGAGCTCTAAGCTCATGCCTTTCCAGGACTTCTCAGCGGTGGGAAACCAGAAAAGAAAACCTTACGATGATGAGCCTAAGACATAGGAATGGAAGTAAGGCCATTCAGCCCATCGGGTCCACCCCGCCATTAAATGGTGAATGATGGGCATTTCAACGCCACTTGGTGGCACTCTCATCGTCACCCTTAATTCCTTGCGTGATCCAGAATTTATCAATCTCTGCCCTGAAGACAATTAACATCCTGGCCTCTGCTGTGCTCCACGGCAATGAATTCCACAGGCCCACCACTGTCTGCCTGAAGAAATGTCTCCTCATTTCCGTTCTAAATTGACCCCCCTCTAATTCTCAGGCTGTGCCCATGGGTCCTGATGGAAACACATTCCCAGCATCCACCCTTTCTAAGCCATGCATTATCTAGTAAATTTGTATTCGATCTCCCCTCAACCTTCTAAACTCTAATCAATACAATCCCAGGATCCTCAGCTGTTCATTGTATGTTAAGCCTCCCATTCCAGGGACCATCTGTGTGAATCTCCGCTGGACATGCTCCAGTGCCAGTATGTCCTTCCTGAGGTGTGGAGCCCAAAATTGGATACAGTATTTCAAATGGGGCCTAACCAGAGCTTTATAAAGTCTCAGAAGGACATCGCTGCTTTTACATTCCAACCCTCTTGAGATAAATGGCAACATTACATTTGTTTTCTTAACCACAGACTCAACCTGCAAGTCAACCTTTAGAGATTCCTGGACTATCATTCCCAGATTCCTTTGTACTTTGGCTTTATGAATTTTCTCACTGTTTAAAAAATAGTCCATGCCTGTATTCCTTTTTCCAAAGTGCAAGTCCGAGCATTTGCTCAGGTTGAATTTCATCAGCCATTTCCTGGACCAGTCTCCTAAACTGTCTAAATCTTTCTGCAGCCTCCCCACCTCCTCAGAACAACCTGCTTGTCTGCCTAACTTTGCATCATCGGTGAACTTCGCCAGAATGTCCCCCAGTCCCTTCATCCAGATCATTAATATATAAAGTGAACAGCTGCGGCCCCAACACTGAACCCTATGGGACACCACTTGTCACCAGCTACCATTCCAAGAAAGAACCTTTTATCCCAACTCTCTGCCTTCTGTCAGACAGCCAATTCCCAATCCATGCCAATAGCTCACCTCGAACACCATGGACGCTCACCTTACTCAGCAGTCTCCCGTGAGGCACCTTATCAAAGGCCTTTTGGAAATCTAGGTAGATAACATCCACTGGGTTTCCCTGGTCTAACCTACTTGTTACCTCTTCAAAGAATTCTAACAGGTTTGTCAGGCATGACCTTCTCTTACTAAATCCATGCTGACTTGTTCTAATCCAACCCTGCACTTCCAAGAATTTAGAAATCTCATCCTTAATGATGGATCCTAGAATTTAACCTATAACCGAGGTTAGGCTAACCGGCCTATAATTTTCCATCTTTTATCTTGATCTTTTCTTGAACAAGGGGTTTACAACAGTGATTTTCCAATCATCTGGGAATTTCCCTGACTCCAGTGATTTTTGAAAGATTGAAAATAGCCTCGACTATTTCTTCAGCCACCTCCCTCAGAACTCTCGGATGTAGACCATCGAGGCCGGGAGATTTATCAATTTTTAGACCTTTTAGCTT
This sequence comes from Chiloscyllium punctatum, assembly GCF_047496795.1. Taxonomy (NCBI): domain Eukaryota; kingdom Metazoa; phylum Chordata; class Chondrichthyes; order Orectolobiformes; family Hemiscylliidae; genus Chiloscyllium; species Chiloscyllium punctatum. Next base: position 75,791,585 of record NC_092756.1, on the reverse strand, counting down.
TTCGAGCACTTCCTCTTTTGTAATGGCTACCATATTCAAATCTGCCCCCTGACTCCCCTTAATTGTTAGGATAATGCTCATGTCTTCCACTGTGAAGATTGACACAAAGTATTTACCAAGTTCTTCAGCCATTTCCTTATCTCCCTTCACGAACCGTCCTGCATCAATTTGGAATGGCCCAATTCCTCCTTTTGCCTCCCGTTTGTTTCTTATTTATTGAAAGAAACTTTAACAATCATTTCTAATATTACTGGCTAGCTTCCCTTCATATTTGATCCTCTCCTTCCTATTTCTATGTCTTTGTTATCCTCTGTTTGTTTTTGTCGTCTCCCCAATCTTCTGATTTCCCAGTGCTCTTGGCCACTTTGTAGGCTCTCTCTTTCCCTATGATACATTTCCTGACTTCCTTTGTCAGCCCTGGCTGTTTAATTCCCACCCCCTGACGGATAATGTTTCTGCCAAGACAAGACTGAGGGAGTTTGGGATCCAGTACTCTCTGAGGTATCCGGCGCTGCTCCGATAACCTTACATGGATCCGTACATCTCTTTGATACATCGGAGAAGGCAAGAGACTTTGTGGACAAATTAACCGAATCTGAACAATTTAGTATCTACAAATAGTGTTGTTTGGTTATGTCTTTGTTGTTTTTTAAAAAAACCGAGGAAGTCAAGTTGGAGCGTTCTTTTCCTTGTTTTCCCTATTGGTAATAATCCGGTTTAAACTGTGTTTGGTGGCGGTTGAGATGTGTACTTTCAATTTCTAAGTGTAGTTATACCAGAGGATGGGTGGGGTATTTACCCCAACGATCTTAAATGTTTTTTCTCTTTGTTGTGGTTCTGTTCGCCGAGCTGGGAATTTGTCTTGCAAACGTTTCGTCCCCTGTCTAGGTGACATCCTCAGTGCTTGGGAGCCTCCCGTGAAGCGCTTCTGTGCTGTTTTCTCTGATATTTATAGTGGCCTGTCTCTGCCACTTCCGGTTGTCAGTTCGAGCTGTCCACTGTAGTGGCCGGTATATTGGGTCTGGTCGATGTGTTTGTTGATAGAGTCTGTGGATGAGTGCCATGCCTCTCAGAATTCCCTGGCTCTTCTCTGTTTGGCTTGCCCTATAATGGTAGTGTTGTCCCATTCGAATTCATGTTGCTTGTCATCTGTGTGTGTGGCTAGTAAGGATAGCTGGTCGTGTTGTTTCGTGGCTTTCTGTGTGTGTGGCTTTCCTGTAAACCTTTGTGGTGAATTCTCCGCTCGGTGTTCTCTGTACCATCAAGTCTAGGAATGGGAGTTGGTTATCCTTTTCTTCCTCTCGAGTGAATCGGATTCCTGTGAGTGTGGCGTTGATGATCTGGTGTGTGTTCTCTATTTCTGTGTTTTTAATTATTATGAAGGTGTCATCCATGTATCTGACCCAGAGTTTGGGTTGAAGTTGTGGTAAGACTGTTTGTTCTAACCTTTGCATTACTGCTTCTGTTATGAGCCCAGAGATCGGGGAGCCCATGGCTGTTCCGTTAATTTGTTTGTATATTTGGTTTTTGAATGTGAAGTGTGTTGTGAATTCACCACAAAGGTTTACAGGAAAGCCACACACACAGACCAAGTCCTAAACTATGAAAGCAACCACCCCAACACACACAAACGAAGTTGCATCAAGACACTATACAAAAGGGCCACAACACACTGCAGCACTCCAGAACTGCAAAAAGAGGAAGAGGAACACCGAGACAAAGTATTCGCCAAAAATGGATACCCTCGCAATTTCATCAACAGATGCCTAAGGGAGAGACAACGGAACGAGGACGTGCCGCAACCCAAAGGATTAGCCACACTACCATACATCAGGAGCATTTCCGAACTGACAGCCAGACTACTGCGACCACTAGGACTCATAACAGCACACAAACCAACAGCCACTCTCAGACAACAACTCACAAGAACAAAGGACCCAATACCCAACATGAGCAAAACCAATGTAGTGTATAAAATCCCATGCAAGGACTGCAGAAAACACTACATCGGACAAACAGGAAGACAGTTAACGATCCGTATCCACAAACACCAACGAGCCACGAAACGACACGACCAGCTATCCTTAGTAGCCACACACGCAGAAGACAAGCAACATGAATTCGACTGGGACAACACTACCATTATAGGACAAGACAAAAAGAGAACAGCCAGGGAATTCCTAGAGGCATGGCACTCATCCACAGACTCTATCAACAAACACATCGACCTGGACCCAATATACCGGCCACTGCAGCGGACAGCTGGAACTGACAACCGGAAGCGGCAGAGACAGGCCACTATAAATGCCGGAGGAAACATCACAGAAGTGTTTCACAGGAGGCTCCCAAGCACCTGAGGATGTCACCTAGACAGGGGACGAAACGTTTGTAAGACAAATTCCCAGCTCGACGAACAGAACCACAACAACGAGCACCCGAGCTACAAATCTTCTACCAAACTTTGAGTTTTTTCTCTGTATTCATATTGCTATTCGATGGTATATTTACTTTCTATTCTGCTTATGTTTGTGGTACGGCTCTAGCTAGAAGGAGGGAAACTGTTTGGGATGGCTAGATGCCCACTTATGGGCAGTTTAGGATGGGTAGTTGCCCACTTTGGGCAGGAGGTGAGTTCCCCTATTCAGCGCCATTGGCACTTTATATGGTGGTTTGTATTGCTTTTAATCTTTGATAGTTTTGTAGGTTTGTTAAATGTAGTGGTTTCAGTTTATGTAGTTTTTATATTTGATGGATCATATGACCCTAAGGCTCAGTGATTTGTGGTTCGAGTTCCTCCTCTCTGGAATTTAAATGTTCCTGCAGAAGGTTATGGCTAATGACTTGATTAAATGGTGAACCTGGAATATCAAGGGAATTCGAGGAGAAAGTGAGGACTGCAGATGCTGGTGATCAGAGCTGAAAATATGTTGCTGGAAAAGCACAGCAAGTCAGGCAGCATCCAAGGAACAGGAGAATCGACGTTTCGGGCATCAGCCCTTCTTCAGGAATCAAGGGAAGTCACTCACCAATTAAGAGGAAGAAGGTACTTTTGAGTCTTAGAAAGGAGAAAGTGGATATTCCTTTGTTACAGGAGACACACTTGGATGACAGGGAGCATTTGAAACTACAGCAGAATGGCCTTGATTGGGTTTACTTCACATCATTTAATACCAGAAGTAGGGGAGTGGCTGTATTGGTGAGGAGGAATCTCCAGGTTAAGTTACGAGAGTGCGTTAAAGACACACACACAGGAGGTTTGTAATTCTTATAGCCTTGATAGATGGGAAAAATATGGTGTTTAAATGTTTATTGCCCTCCAGTGCATCCCCTCAAGTTTTTGTTTTCTAAATTGATCAGTCTTGTGTCCTGGCATATCATTATAGGGGGAGATTTTAACTGTCTCATGGATCCCACAGTACAGAGGTTGCCCAAAGGCCCCCCCCCACACCCGATCCCCTCTGTATAAACTAAACAATTAGTGGATCTGTGTGTGGAGTGAGGGTTGGTGGACATCTGGAGGTGTCTCCACCCTACAGGCAGGGATTTTACGGTTTTCTTTCCCAATCCACACAGATGTCACACCAGGATTGATTTTTTTCCAATCCCCGTGACAACCCTGGACTTGGTGGCACCTTGTACGATCGGTAATATTACCATCTCTGATCACACTCCAGTGTACCTGTTGGTTAAGATTAAGGACGTTACAGTGGGTCCAAGGCACTGGCAAATAGATCCCTTTATCCTCAAGGATAATACGTTTGTGGAGCATTTCTCTTGGGAATTTTGGGCGTTCCTAGACACTAACTCACGCTTGGTTAGTAGCCAATCCTTCCTTTCGGAAATTGCCAAAGCCTATGCCAGTGGGTCAGTTATTTCCTACTCTGCCAGTAGGAGGCGGAAGAAGGGTGAGCAGCAACGTCTCCTCGAAGCATAGTTGAAGGCAGCTGAGAAGGCCTACTTTGACAGGCCCTTGTTGGTCAAGTTACAGAGGATTACGGCGCTGCGGTCTGTATTGAATTCCGTGCTCATGCAGACAGCAAAGAATGAGCTTATTTTTGCAAAGCAAAGGTTATATGATCATGGTGACAGGTCTGGTAAATACTGAGCATATCTCACTAGGAAAAGGAGAGCCCCTCAAGCCATTACGGTGATTAGGGAAGGGTCTGGGAACCGAACGTGTGACTCCAAAAAGATTAATGTGTCATTCCAGAGATTTTACTCTAAGTTATATCAATCTAAGGTTTGTGAGGAGGGACGGGCCAAAATGGAGGCTTTATTCAAGGATCTGGAGCTCCCGGGTGTGACCCCTGAACAAGGGTCTTTTCTCAATGTCCCCTTATCAGAGCAAGAGGTGCAGGAGTCTGTGAAGCAGCTTCAGAGTGGAAAGGCACCCGGTCCTGATGGACTTCCCAGCGAATTCTAGAAGGAATTTATAAACATATTGTCAGGCCCGATGTTCAACATGTTTAATGACCCATACAGCCATGATTGTCTCCCGCCATCACTGACAGTGGCCAATATTTCGCTTGTTCTTAAAAAAAGGAAGGTCCCGGGGGACTGTGCTTTGTACAGGCCAATTTCACTCTTAAATGTGGACTTTAAAATCCTCTCTAATACTCTTGTGTTAAGGCTGGAGACTGTGTTACCTTCTATTGTTAAAGAGGACCAGACGGGCTTCATAAAGGGCCGCAGATCCTCCAATAATGTTAGGAGGCTGCTTAATGTAATTCAAGTGTGTCAACAACAGTCAATATAGGGATTGGTGATTTCTCTAGATACAGAGAAGGCGCTTAACCGAGTTGAGAGGCCGTACCTTTTCTATACTCTGGAGCGGTTTGTTTTGGGCGAAGTTTTTATAAGATGGGTAAAGGTTCTCCACAATGACCCTCTTACTACAATCATCACCGACAGGGTGTGATCAAGCAATTTTCACATTTTTGGGGTCAGCCGACAGGTCTGTTCCCTTTCCCCACTGCTTTTTACAGTGGGGATTGAATCATTGGTGGAGGGCATTCATAGGGATCCCAATATATCAGCTCCAGACGTGGGGTCAAATTTACATCAGAGTTTATTGTATGTGGACGATGTCCTAATTCTTTCATCAAATCCAGCAGTTTCAGTCCCTCGCCTGTTAGCATGCATCTGTGTGTTTGTCACCTTTTTGGGGGACAAGATTAATCTTGCAAAATCAGAGGCTGTGCCTATGGTTGGTCTTATGAAAGTGTTAAATCTTGAGGGTGAATATCGATTCCCATTTAAATGGTCACAGGGGGGTTTTGTGTATTTGAGCATGTTCATTACTCCAGTTCTGAATCGGCTGTTCAAAGCCAATTTTGTTCAATTATTTGACAAAATCAAACAAACCTTCAAAGATGGAGGCGCTTCTGGTCTCGTGGTTGGGTCGGATAGCGCTTATTAAGATGAATATTCTCCCTCGTTTACTATCCCCTATATGGATGCTCCCCCTGATTTTGGATAAGCAAACATTCAGGAGACTGAACGGCTGGTTCAGCCCCTTTATTTGACATCGTCAGTGGCCCCTCATTAAATGAGCTAAACTGCGATTTTCTCACAGACTGGGGGGAGTGGATCTCCCAGACATTAAAAGCTACCAACGAAGCTCACTTTTATCCTACATGAGTGATTGGGCTTGTGGGGACCCTCTTTCAATATGGTTCGATATTGAAACCTCCCAGACTAAGGTGACCCCTTACTCACTTGCTGTGTTTGGACAAAATGAGGACAGTTAGGGAATATTTCCATAACCCAATAGTTATCGATACTGTTAAAGCATGGAGGGCAATTCGGCAGAGGGAAGGCAATCTTGGCAAGACATCTTCTCTTACACCGGGTATGCCGGGTTTTCAACCGGGGATGATAGTTCAGGATCCAAACATTGGACATCTCGGGGTGTGTCTTGCGTGGGCGTTTTGTTTGAGGGAGACACAATGATGTCCTTCGAACAGTTAGCATGGAAACACGAGCTACCGAACAGGGACCTCTTTCGTTTTTCTCAAGTTAGGGATCTTATTAAAAAAAAGACAACACATTTGACTGATCCCGACACCTCCGACATAGAGAGGAGGGTGCTCATTGCTAAGAGTACACTTTCTGTCAGCACTTTATGTCATCAATTGGAGGGGGGGTACCCCCTCAGATGAATTCGATCGACTCTGTTGGGTTTGGGAGAGAGAGCTAGGTGTTGAAGTCTCCTCAGAGGCAAGGTATCAGTATGCAATTGGACCCATGCTTTACAGTTGAAGATTCTCCACAGGTCCCACTTGGCCCCAGACTGTTTGTCAAAATTTAAACCACTGGTATCTTCAACATGTTTCAAGTGCAAGGTCGGTACAGGCACTCTTCCCCATTGTCTCTGGTCCTGTGGGAAGCTTCAAACATACTGGAGAGCTGTGGCGGGTGCAATGGAGCGGATTTTGGGTGTAAGGGTGGAGAAGGACCCGATCTCTCTTCTTCTGGGCCTGCCCAGTGTGCTCCCTGCAGATGAGCAGACGAAAAACATCTCAATATCCTCATATTTTGTGCAAGAAAGAATATCTTGTTAGGTTGGTTATATGAAAACCCCCCTGGGCCTGTTGTGTTGGTGGAAGATTGTTATGGAGCACATCCCCTTGGATTTTCTCACAAGTATGGTACACAACAAAACTGAGGCGGGTTGGAATTTTTTTTACATTTTTCTTGTGTTTTTTTGAATTGTTTTGATTTGTATTGTTTTGTATTTGTTGTAATATTAAAAGATACATTTTTTCAATAAAAATATATTTTAAAAATTGTGATAGTCATTTAAAAAGGCTCTGTAACACGATTGAAAATCTTCAAGAAAGCTTACACTTACAGAGTCATAGACTTGTCCAGACCCTTCAGTCCAACTCGACCATGCCAACCAGATCGCCTCAATTAATCTAGTCCCAGAAGGCAGCATTTGGCCCATATCCCTCATTTTTTCTTGTCTTTCTGGGACCATTCCTTCAATGATGGCTGTGCAAACATTGAGCTTGCTAGACTTCCATACTGTCCTGTTGGCATTGAACAGAAAAAAGTGCAGGTGAAATAAATTCATTCCACACTCAATAATTTATATTTTAAATTGTATGAGTCGGACCAAGGTAATAGTGACCCTAAAGGTGGAAGATGCATGAAAATATTTGCTTTGCAAGTAATGATGAAGCAGTTATGAAGGGGCTCTGACATCACCACGGTCTGCAAATCATAATCGGCTTAACCAGACTCAAGAACTAAAGAGAAACCAAGAACATCTCACCAATATTACCATGAAGGTTGGTCCCAGCAAAGGATCAACAGCGAGACTGCAAAAACACATTTCATATCTCTCTGTGCTGGAACCTTCTGCTGTCTTTCTCCATTGAAATAATATCCAGCTGCTTTATTCTTCCGACCAAAGTGTATGACCTCACACATTCCCTCATTGTCTTCCATTTGCTGCGTTTTTGGCTATTCCCTTAACCCATCCATCTCCCTCTGTAAACTCTGTGAGTCAGCCTCAGCAGTTGCCTTCCCACAAATGTTTGTCCAATCTGTGGATGTGGCACTCCAAGTTCTCCAACGATGGCCTAACTACCTCACATCTCCATCAGAGCCTCCTTGCAATTGTATTCAATACCTTGACTAAGAAAGGTAAGGACCCAAATGCATAGCCACAGCCCCATCAGTTCCAACCGTCAACCCCCAGATTTCAATCATTTCCATTGACATATTGGACCTTATCATAAATTCCAAACATGCAGGAAATCTGGGGTTCAGCTGGTAATGTTGACAGAATATAGCTTAGACTGACACCAACACAACCAAAACAGAAGTTGCTTTGTCCATAGATTGGTAGCTCTATCTGTTGGAGCCCCAGTGACCCCATGGGTACGACACTAACTTCCTAAACCAGAGATTGTGGGCTCAAATATTATTTGGGATTTTGATTTTGTTGAAACCTTCACTGTGCAGCTGATCTTAATCCTGTGTGGTCACGTGACCGTGGCAACAAAATCAGGCATTCTCAATTCATCCTCAGCTGGAGATATTTGACCTGACAGAAAATTGGCCAAACTAAATTAAACAGTGGAGCTCTGACCATCTGCTCAGAACCTGTTCAGAGAAGCCCTAGAGTGGGGTGGGAGGAGGCCATTCAGTCCATCATGTCCCCACTGACCCTCTGAAGAGCATCCCATCCAGGCCCAACCCCTATCCTCTCACCCTGCATTCCCCAAAGCCAATCGACCGAACCTGCACATCTTTGGGCTGTGGGAGGAAACCAAAGCACCCGGAGTACCCCATGGAGAGAATTTGCAAACTCGACACAAACAGACACCCAAGGGAGGAATCAAAGCCAGGTCCCTGATGCTGTGAGGCAGCAGTGCTACCCACTGAGCCACCATGCCATCCCTAGGAGAATCTCAGCAGGTTTTCAGCCATTGTGACTGTCCTGTCTCTTTCAGGGAATTCACCCCGATATCCTGCATATCCTCAACATTCTGTATTTTTCTGACACAAGGTACCACCAAACCAACACAGACCTGGGGGTTCTCCAGAGATGAGAAATTGACTTGACCTTGATTGAAGATCAACCGTGAAGATGAGGGTTAAAAGTCGGACACCCCAGATGGGACTTGAACCCACAATCCCTGGCTTAGAAGGCCAGTGCCTTATCCATTAGGCCACTGGGGCCACATGTGTGTCGTTAAAATGGCAGCTTTTAAGTTTTGTTTTGCAAGAACACACTGACTGTGGCTCAGCCAGGACAGAGTCAGTGCCCTGAACTGAGGGGATTCTAAATCTCCTGGTTACATATGTTTTTCTCTTTACCGCCGCACTGCTACCTAACTGTGGTAGTGCATATATTTTCCCCAGCACCCATGTTGTGTGTGTGTAGGTGTGAGACACAGTGAAAGACAACAGATGGACAAATCTTTATTCAATTCCCACCACCAGGAAGAAAGGAAACACCCGAGTGGCCAGTGACAAGCATCAAAGGGCAATGCTGTGTGACCAAACAGTGAGGGGGAGGGCACTCTCTGAACAGCTCAAGGATGTTGGTAGACACTGAGTGCTCCTTCTCCAGGGACACCCGGGCTCGAACGTAACCATGGAAGAGGGTCAGGCAATCGGCCCTAACAACCAGTTTGGCCAGGCCCAGGAGCAGACCCACGAGGAGATCCTCTGACCAACCCTCCCCCCTCGGCACTGGGTGCCCAATGATGGGGAGTGTGGGGGCTGAAGTCCAACCAGAAACGGAGGAGAAGGTTTCCCAGAAAGCTCAAAAGGGAGTGCAAGCGCCCTGTTCCATGGACTCCACAGCACCACAGAACAAGCAGTTGGGCTGGGAGTCTGTGAACCACAACAATCTGCGGACTGCCGCGTGCAATACCCTCCACCCCAGATCCCCGTGAGAAAGGGGGAGGACTCCCATGTAGAGAGCCCTTCACTGAGTGTCGTATTTGAGGTTACGCACCTGGTGGAAAAAATACGTCGCCAGGGCACCCCGCCGAGGGGGAGGCTCAATGTAAAGGTATCGCTGCAAGGTCTGAAGGTGGAACGTCGCTACCTGGGTGTGAACGCACACCAGCGACTGACCGCCCCCCTCAATATGGAGACTCAGGACCTGCGCAGTGACCCAGTGCATCTTTTTGTCCCAGAAGAAGTGAACCAACATTCTCTGGATGTCAGTGACAAAACCAGGAGGAGGGACCAAAGTGACCAGCCGGTACCACAGCATGGCAGGCACCAGCTGGTTTATGACCAACACTCGACTCCTGTGAGACAGCACTCGGAGCAGTCCTGTCCAGAGGCCTAGGCGAGGTGAGACTTTGGCCTCCAGCTCCTGCCAGTTCCCCGGCCAGGATTCCTCAGCCGGGCTGAGGTAGACCCCCAGGTCGAGGAGATGGTGGTACTCCAGCTGAACCCCCGTAACTCCTCCGGCAGAGACTCCACCCGTCACGGACTGACCAGTCGTCTGGAATATTGGGCCCAGTTGATCCTGGTGGAAGAGGCCGCTGAGTACAAGGCCTGGCACTCACACATCCTCCACAAGAGGCACAGGAAAGGCTCCACGCACAGGGAATCCAGCTGGCCGGACAGGGGGCATCCTTGGCGTACTCCTCTCCCAAAGCGAAGGGGCAGTGCCATGGAGTCATTATCTTTAAAATTAATTGCACCTGCCTCCACTTGGTCCACATCCACACAAGCATTTCCTGTCATGTACCTGTCCAAATGTCTTTCTCATAGATTCCATACAGTGTGGAAACAGGCCATTTGGCCCAACAAGTCCACCCAGACTCACTCCCCTACAGGTCCTCCTGACAAATGTACCCAACCTTCACATCCCTGAACAGTCTGGGCAATTTTGCATGGCTAATTTACTTGTGGGAAGAAACTGGAGCACCTGGAGGAAACACACACAGACACAGGGAGAAAGTGCAAAATCCACACAAATTGTCACCAGAGGCTGAAATTGAACCTCGGTCCCTGGTGCTATGAGACAGCAGTGCTAACCACGGAGCCAACTTGGAAACTCTACAAAAATAGTCACCCAAGGGAGGAATCATAGCCCGGTCCCTGACACTGTGAGGCAGCAGTGCTACCCACGGAGCCACCATGCCATCCCCAGGAGAATCTCAGCAGGTTTTCAGCCATTGTGACTGTGTTGTCTCTTTCAGACAATTCACCCCCCCATCCTGCAGATCCCCGAAAATCTTGAGCAAGAACATGTTGGGCACCACTTCCCATCAGCTGAAAGCAGACAAGGGGGATTTCTCCAAAGTCAATTAGAAATAACATTGACAGTGAACAAGCCATAAATAATCAGACACCCTAGATAGGACACGAACCCAAAAACTCCTGATATAGGAGACCAGTGCCTTATCCATTACGCCATTGGGGATATGCCCATCACGGTCAAATGGCAACCTTTAAATACTGAACCCTGCCCTGTCATATTGTTTTTTTCTGAGTTTTCTACTCTTACTGATTGTTTTTTACCCCTTCCATTTCATGCGAAATTGTCGGCTGCTTGATAAATTGATCTCGCCTCCCATTTGGCCCCAGACGGACATTTGAGAAATCACAGCCGGTCAGACAGTGTCCGAGGAGCAGGAGAGTCGACATTTCGAGCATAGGCCTGAAGAGCTTATACTCGAAACATTGACTCCCCTGCTCCTCGGATGCCACCTGACCAGCTGTACTTTTCCAGCACCACACAGTTTGACTCTGATCTCTCACATCTGCAGTGCTCACTTTCTCCCAGTTGAGAAATCAACTCAACTCCAACTTTGCAGACCCACAGTTTGAGGCAAATGGAGCAGAAGGAAAAGGGCTCAATGTTATTGTGTGCAGCACTTTCAAGATATTTGCAGTTAGTGGGGAAGGAGGAAGTGGAGATGTTGCAAAAAGCTGCATTGAGGACAAATCAACAGAATCTTAGCGGGCATTCAGCCCATTGTGGCTGTGCTGTCTCTTTCAGACAATTCGCCCCAAGATCTCCCAAATCCCGGAATTACCTTGTGCAAGTTTCTATGTCACCTCATTTGCCATAATCTCAACGTAGGCACAGTGATTTTTAACAGAGTACTGTCGATGAAAAATTCAGTCAGCATGGATTGAGAGAAGTTGACATGGAATAAAAATCAGCAACAAAGCCCAGGCTTAAAAATCAAGCCCCCCAGATGGAACTTGAACCAACAATTACCAGCTTTGGGAAGCCAGGGCCTTATCCATTCGGCCCCTCAGGCTCCCACCTTGCACTCTCTGTTGAAAGTGTTGACCTCAAACGAGTGCGACAGCTGAGCATGTTCCAAGATCGAGGATGACATGTTGAGGGACACACTAAAGTATGGAGCAGCTGCTGTCAAGGTGTAACAGTTAAAGAACACTGTCTAAGGCCTTTCTGACCAGTTATGACATCGTCCCTTCATTTCTCAGACCCTCTTGGTGCCTCAGAATGAAGAGAAATCGTTTCCTGCCTCAGTAGAAAGATCTGCCCGAACTTGCGAGACCCCCCTTTGTGGAAGAGAACCAGCCCTATATTGGGACATTATGTTGCTAATGTTCATCTGGTTGATCAGTGGAAATTAAAAGCCATATCACACAACAGGCAGAGTCAATCTTTAGCTGAGTAGAAGTTCAGCAGAGAGAAACAGACTTACTTTGTGATAGAACAGGTAATTCCTGTCCCATTGATCTATTAACTGCAGGGAACTTTCAGATACGTGGTATCTTTAGAGCAATTAAATATCCTCCCAAGATATATGCTTTCACTCTCAACTGAAGATGTTATAACTTCAATGGCTAAGAGTATTAACCAATAAATCAATGCCAAGCCAGTTGAAGTATTACACTTGGCACATCATCATCACTGTAATTGCAGAATGCAGCATAACCTATTCCGTCTTCTAACCTACTGACAGCCTACTTTTCAGAAGTCTCCTTACACGACTCTGAAAACAAATTAAAAGAAACCAATTAAACCAAATAAGCACTAATTAAAATGTCCCAGTCATTTAAAAAGGCTCTGTAACAAAAGTCAAAACCTCCCAAGAAAGCTGACACTTACAGAGTCACAGAGTTGGACAGGTCCTTCGCTCCAACTCGTCCATGCCAACCAGATATCCGAAAGTTATCTAGTCCCACAAACCAGCATTTGGTCCATATCCCTCTGAAGCCTTCTTATTCATGTCCCCATCCAGCTGCCTTTTAAATGTTACAGAGTATTAGAGTTGTACAGCACGGAAACAGACCCTTTGGTCCAACTCGTCTATGCCGACCTGATATCCTGAATTAATCTAGTCCGACTTGCCAGCATTTGGCCCATATCCCTCTAAACCCACCCTGTTCATATACCCCCATCCAGATGCCTTTTAAATGTTTTGGAGGAGCCGGGGTTAGACTGGGGTGGACAAAGTTAAAAATCACACAACACCAGGCTATAGCCCAGTGGGTTTATTTGGAAGCACTAGCTTTCGAAGCGATGCTCCTTCACTGGGTGGTTGTCTTCACCTGATGAAGAAGCAGCGCTCTGAAAGCCAGTGCTTCCAAATAAACCTGTGGGATTATAACCTGGTGTTGTGTGACTTTTAACTTCTAAATGTTGTTATTGTACCAGCCTCCACCACTTCCTCTTGCAGCATGTTCCATATAAGCACCACCCTCTGCGTGAAAAGGTTTCCCCTTAGGTTCCTTTTAAATTATTATTCCTCTCACCTTAAACCTTTTCCCCTCTGTTTTTGGACTCCCCCACCCTGGGGAAAAGACTGAAGCTATTCACCCTATCCATGTCCCTCATGATTTTATAAACCTCTATAAGGTCACCCTTCAGCCTCCGACACTCCAGAGAAAATAGCCTCAGTCGATTCATCCTCTCCCGATAGCACAAACCCTGTAACCATTGCAACACCCTTGTAAATCTTTTCTGAATGCTTGCAAGTTTTACAACATCTTTCTATAGCAGGGAAACCAGAATTGAATGCAGTATTCCAAAAGGTGGCCTAACCAATATCCTGTACAGCCACAACCCAACATCCCAATTCCTATACTCAATACACCGACTCATAAAGGCAAGTGGATCAAATGCCTTCTTCACTGTGCTATCTACCTGCAACTCCTTCTCTTCCTAATCTGTGTGTATGTGAGTTACAATAATCTTTTGGCATTCTGATATGAATAGATTCACTCTTTTGTTAATTCAACATATCCAGGTTTAATTGGCTACTTTTAAACACCAATTCAATTGGTTTGGGAGGAAGACATCCACAAGAAAGGGTCCCTTTTTAAATTAACCTGTTAGTGACCAACCAAGGATCCAGGTAAATAAAGAAAGGAAACCATTTCATCCCTGCTCACCTCGGAGCTTAACAATTTGGGGTATCTGTGTGGAACTGTGATAAAGTGGGGAACAATTCTCACACCAACCTCTCTTTGTAAGTGCTCCATGTATTTACGAAACAATGCCCTTCACCAGAACATCTCAGTGAGATATTTAACAGTCCATTTACATTAATCACTCCAAGGGCATGATCTACATTAAGAATATAAACAGTAAGTGTTGAAACTCTCAGGTTTGGAAGCATCTGCTGAAAAAAACAAAATGAATATTGCAAATTGAGAATTGTGTTTCTCTCCACGGATGCAACCTGAGCTGCATTTCATTATTGCCTGATTTTATTGCAGATTTCCAGCACTTGTGGTATTTAACTTGTATATAATTTTTTTACGTAAGGAGAATGGAGACTTGAAAACATTGAATGGGACTTTTGCTCATTAACCTCTTGGGAATTGTCTGCTATTGAATGATTTGATTCAGACTTTAGATAAGGTGCAATCATGACAAAGTCTGTGGGATTGTACTTATTATATATCAAGGAACAGCTCATCAAATAAGGCAATCCTCTGAAACATATGATTTCTCAAGTTTGGGGAGAAAGGTATAAAAGATAAGTATTAGATGGGGTGAGATCTGATCAACTTCAGAAAAACTTTGATCTGAAAACTACAATTCTACAGTGAAAGTGAAATATTGCGAAGTGTATGGTTAATTGTCGATGATATTTGTTCCTCCTTATTTAATTTCTATAAGTATCTGTAGAGTAACTTATAAACATATATTTGCGACCCATTGTTATGCATAATTTTGGTAATTTTATAATTTGCCATGACTTTCTCTTCACCTTATTCAAGGAGAGTGTTTATTACAGTGAGTGATACCACACAGTATTTCAATTGCACTGAATTGGTTTTGAAAGATAACTCAATAAATGCAGGTTGATGCTGTAGATGGTTCCTGTCGATATATTTTGTTGACCTGTTCAGACATGTTATGTTGTTAAGTCTTAGGCAGAAAGAGGAAGAAGGTATAAGTAAGGTTCAAGAAACTGAAGACAGAAAGAGCCCTGGAGATAACAGGAATGAACTCAAACTCGGAAATAGAGATATTTGAAGGGACCATGCAACGTTTATGGAAAACAGGATTAAGGAACCTCCAAGGCATTTTACAGAGGGATAACAAGCAACAGGTCACCAGGGAAAGGGTATGTCTTCTCAGAGCAAAGGAGGGAATTTACACATGGAGCCGGAGGAAGTGGGTGAGGTTCTTAATGAATAAACTGCATTGGTATTTCCAAAGGATTCTGGGTAGTCCAAGATGGTGGACGGGAAAAGGTTGTGACTGTAAGAGCTGCCCCTTTTTTGAGGCATTTTAGGTGTTGGGGGTGATTTCCTCAAATTCCAGGAGCAGCAATTACTGTTTTATTATGGAACTTTGGAGAAAAGAAACCTCAAAACAACGGCACTTTTAAAAGGAAGAAAAACAGACAAAGAAAGCGTGTACTTGGTCAGGAGGGCGGGAGGGAAGAAACCTACACTGCTCACTGATATGGATAGGAAGGGTCGGGAGGGATATGGGCCCAGTGTGGGCGAATGGGACGTGATTAGATTAGGATATGTGGGCGGCATGGACGGGATGGACCGAAGGGTCTGTTTCCATGCTGTACATCTCTATGACTCTATGACATGGTGGATGGTGAGTCATGTATATTGATATTCTAGAGCATGTCAATATTAAAAAGGAGGTGTTGGGTGTTTTGAAAAGCATTAAGGTAGACAAGTCCCCAAGACCTGATGGAATCTATCATAGAATCCTGAGAGAGGCAGGTGTGGAAATTTTTACGGATTTGTACAAAATATTTGTATCCTTTATAGTCACAGGAGAATTCCCAGAGGACTGGAGAATACCCAATGTTGTTTCTTTCTTTAAGAATGGCAAAAAGAATAATTCAGGAAATTAAAGGCCAGATTGGCTTCCTGTTATTCATTGCTTGGACATCACTGTCTGTGCCTGGATGGTACCCTCTGGAAGTCACTCTGTAAAGATCTCCACCCCTCTCCCTTGGGGTCTCAGGATCTCAAGGTGTTCCTCTCTTTGGCCAAGGTTTCGGTCCATGTGTAATGGTTTCCTGAATGTGGTTCCTGTGAAGTGCCTTGTGCCATGAAAAGGGATCCCTACATGCAGGCTGTAGTTGGGTTGAAGTGTTATGGAGAGCAGGCAGGAAAGTGGAGTTGAGGCCGAGATGAGATCAGCCATGATCGTGTGGAATGACAAAGCAGGCTCGAGGAGCTGAATTGCCGAATTTTTAAGATCTTCGGAACAAAACCAAAGACAGAGCTATCAATTGCCTGGGTGTCTAACATGGTATCTCACCTCAGATGCATCATGAAGAGGGTGTCCATGTTCAAAGCCAGGGGTTGTGAGTTCATATCCCATTTGGGCTGTTATGTTTTTAAACATGAACTCTGATCAGCACCCTGTGTCTGTTTGATCTCAATTCCAGTTAATAAGGGGAGATGGTGGTGCAGTGCTAGACCTGGAGTAGGAATCCAGAACACCAAGTTCATGGTGTAGGGGAGATGGACTGTAATCCCACCATACAAGGTGGTGAAATCTCAGCTCAGGAGGAGCTTTGTCTGATGGTAACCATATTTTGCTATTGAGGTTTGTTAGGAAGCTAACTGGTTCCATATTCTCCTTTCAGGAAGAAAACCTGGTGAGACTACAGACCCACAGCAATGTGGTTGACTCACCCTCTGGGCAATAAACACTGGCCTAGTCAGAAACATATCGCATTCCTTCCCTGTAGCTCGGTCACAATCCTGGAACACCCTCTATTGATTCATTGTAGGTTTACCTCCAACAAATGGTCAAAAATCACCCCACACCAGGTTATAGTCCAACAGGTTTATTTGAAAACATGAGCTTTCGGAGCATTGCTCCTTCATCAGGTGTAATGAGAGAGGAGGCATCAGACACAGAATGTATAAGTAAAATATCAAAGGGTCATACAAGTGATGCGAATGTATTGAACAAATCCAAAATGGCCGACTCCCTCCTGTTAAATCTTCAATCAGTTCGAAAGGAGATACAGGCAGCACATGGATTGCAGTGGTTCAAAAAGATAGCTCCCAATCACCTTTCAGGGGAAACTAGGGAGAGGCAATAAATGTTGATCTAGCCAGCAATGTTCACGCCCTAGAAATGAATAAAAACAATCCCACAATGGAATAAACCGCCAGGGGAAAAGTCATAGTGTAATGACTTGAAAACATCAAGCCCCAACTTTGGATGGTTTCTATTGTTATGTTTTACATTATCATCCAAAACGCACCAGTCATTGACATAAAGGTTATGGTTTGGAGGAGCAGTTGTTAGACTGGGGCGGACAACGTTACAAATCACACAGCACCAGGTTATAGTCCAACAGGTTTATTGGGTAACACTAGCTTTCGAAGAGCTGCTTCTTCATCAGGTGGTTGTGGAGCAGGATTGTAAAACACTGAAGTTTTAGCAACAGGATTGCAGTGTCATGGCATGTAATATTAAACAAATTGAGCTGAAGTCTTTCATCTTTTAGAATGATCATGTTAGTTTCAGTTCCTTGTTATGTACATCCCAGACCTTTGTTAAAGTTACATTCTCAAGAGAGTTTTAACAATCAGTGCCATCTCAGCTCAGATAATGCATTGAAGATGTGAGGTTAAAATCTGTCTGTGTTCGGTCAGACTGATTCTATTTCTAAAGTGGCATTTACTGATTCTGACATGGTTTTATGCAGTTTTTGAGCAAAACAAAACATAATTCTGATCGTACAAATTCACCCCACAAACGTACATGTGTGTGCGTGCAGGGGAGACCGAGTGAGTGTGTGCATTTGGGTGTGCGTGGTAGGGGGCGATGGTGTGAGTGTCTGTGAGAGTGTGTGTATGTGTATGTGTTTGAGTGTAATGGGGTATACATCTGTGAGAAGGTGTGTGTGTGGGTGTGAGTGTGGGAGTGTGTATGTGTATTGTGTGACAGGATGAGTGTGTGTGTGTGTATGTGTGAGTGTGGGAGCGTGTATGTGTATTGTGTGACAGGATGAGTGTGTGTGTGTGTGTGTGTGTGTGTGTGTGTGTAGTGCAGTGGGGTCAGCTGTAGTGTGACATGAACCCAAGGTCCCAGTTGAGGCCATCCTCATGGGTACCAAACGTGGTTATCAGCCTCTGCTCGGCCACTTTTCGTTGTAGCCTGTCCCAAAGTCCACCTTGGTGGATAGTTACCTGAAGGATCGAGGTTGAAAGTCCCTGATCGTTGAAGTGATCTCCGACTGGGAGGGAACACCTCTGTTTGGTGATTGTTACGCGGTGCCCATTCATCTGTTGCCGTAGCCTCTGCTCGGTCTCGCCAATGTACCATACATTGGGCATCCTTCCCTGCAGCGTATGAGATAGACAACATTGTCCAAGTCACATGAGTACCTGCCGCGTACATGGTGGGAGATGTCCCCATGTGTAATGGCGGTATCCATGGCGACACTCTGACACGTTTTACAGTGTCTGCTGTGACAGGGTTGTTTGGTGTTGTCCTGAAGGCCGGGCAGTTTGCTGTGAACAATGGTCTGTTTAAGGTTTGGTGGGTGTTTAAAGGTGAGAAGTGGAGGGGTGGGGAAGGTCTTGGCGAGGTGCTCATCCTCATCGATAATGTGTTGCAGGCTGTGGAGAATGTGACGTAGTTTCTCAGCTCCTGGTAAGTACTGGGCAATGAAGGGTACCCTGTTGGTTGCAGCTCGTGTCTGTCTCCTGAGGAGGTCATTGCAGTTTCTCCCTGGGGCATGTCAGAACTGGGGATTGATGAGTTAAGCATCGTATCACATCCTTATCAGGGCATCCTTGTGTACTTCCCAGTGCCCCTCACATTCCCCCCTCACCTGAACAGATCCTGTGTAAGTGTACGGCTTGTACAGAGGGGACGGCTGTTTTAATATGTTGAGGGTGGGTTTGTGGTTGAGTGAGATGCTGTGGTGTCCATCCTTGATGGAGATGCATGTGTCCAAGAATGAGACAGATACTAAACAGGAGTCCATGGTGAGTTTGATGCTGGGATGAAACTCGTGAAATGTTGGTGAACATAAACGTTGGGAGAGTGCAGCATTGTTCTGACATGAACACAACCAAGGTAGAGGGGATCAATTCTCCTGACATGGCCCCAGAAGCACGTGTTGTCCCAGTGACCTAACAGCTCCATCTCTGATCTTCTAAGCTACTGCCTGTGGTTTACATCCCTTCTGGGGATACTTTCAATTTAAACATTCTCTCCAATTAAAACCCTCTCACTGCATTATCTCCATTCAAATTAAGTTAATCTCTGACCTAATGTCTTTAAAAATCTGCATGGCTGCTTTGTGATCATGGAATTAAAACATTACCAAGTCAGTTTGATACATGTGGCAACAAACGTTTGATGAACTGGAGCAAAAGGGAGTGGAATTAATTTCTCAGCTCTCCCAAAGAGACAGCATAGACATGATGGGCTTCAGTATATGCAGTCACATTCGAAGATTCATTGATCTGAAATTAAACAGTCAAATGTCTGTTTCCCCACAGTCGCCTCATCTGTTGTTCGTTTCCTCACTGATGCAGGAATTAGCATTGACCCATTTGTTCTTGTCTTTCTGGGACCATTCCTTCAATGTTGGCTGTACAAACATTGAGCTTGCTTGACCCCTATACTGTCCTGTTGGTATTTAACAGGAAAAAATGCAGGTGAAATAAAGTTATTCCAAACTCAATAATTTATATTTACATTGAATGAGTTGGACCAAGATAACAGTGACCCTAAAGGTGGAAGATTCATTGAAAATAATTGGTTTGCAAGTAATGATAGACACAGTGAAAAGTTTTTTCTTGTGAGCAACACAGGCAGCTCACAGAGTTCAGTAACATAGATAAGTAAATAATAGGGAAACAGCAGCAGGAACAACAACACAGGTCCAGGCGAATACTAAGAGTTTGTGAGACCGTTCAGTATTCTAACAACAGTAGGGTAGAAACTGTTTCAAAACCGGTTTGTGCGTGTGTTCAGGCTTCTGTACCTTCTCCCCGATGGTAGAGGTTGTAGAAAAACATTGCCAGGGTGGGATGGATCTTTGAGAATGCTGGAGACCTTTCCTTGACAGTGGGCCTGGGAGATGGATTCTATAGATGGGAGGTTGGCCTTTGTGATTGTCTGGGCCGAGTTCACCACTCTCTGTAACCGTCTCCAATCCTGAATGGTACAGTTGCCAAACCAGGTAGTGATACATCCAGACAGAATGCTGTCGATGGTGCACCTATAAACGTTGGCAGGGGTTTTTGCTGTCAGTAATATCCGATGTTCTGGAGGGATCAGTGTTGAAGGGTTGGTTGGTTGATGAGAGTGTGATGAGAGCTGGCTTCCAAAAGCAACCTCTCTATCCGCACTCTCAGGGATCTCGTCCCCATCCAGAAACAGCAGCCACTTGATCACCACCTTCAACATTCAATCCTGCAGATCCTCGAAAATCTTGTGCAAGATCATGTTGGTGACCACTGAGCATCAACTGAATGCAGAGATGGGGATTTTTCCAAAATAGATTGGAAATAAAGGATAAACCACAGAAACACCCCAGGTGGGAATTGAACCCACAATCCCTGGCTTAGGAGGCCAGTGCCTCATCCATTAGGCCACTGGGGCACAACCACACAGTTGCCGATGGCAGCTGGTAAATAATGCACCCTGACCTCTCATCATGTGTGTTTCTGAGTGTTGTATGCTTCCTGATTGTCTTTTACAACTTCCATCTCATGCTAAAAAATTGGCTGCTTGATAAATTGATCCCGCTTCCCATTTGTCCCCAAACGGACAGATGAGAAATCAACCAAACTCCAACTTTGCACAACTCAAGACTGAGGAAAATGGAGCAGTCAGGAAAATAGCAAAAGGTTCAATGTTATTGTGTGCAGCACTTTCAAGATATTTGCAGTTAGTGGGGAAGGAGAAAGTGGAGATGTTGCAAAAATCTGCATTGAGGACAATTCAACAGGATCTTAGCAGGCATTCAGCCCATTTTGGCTGTGCTGTCTCTTTCAGACAATTCACCCCAAGATCTCCCAAATCCTGGAATTACCTTGTGCAAGTTTCTACTAAACATCATTAAAAATCAGACAACAACAGGTTGTAGTCCAACAGGATTATCTCAAAGTACTAGCTTTCGGAGCGCTGCTGCTTCGTCAGGTGGTTGTGGAGTATAAGATTGTAAGACACAGAATTTATGGAAAAAGTGTACAGTGTGATGTCACTGAAATTATATATTGAAAACATCTGGATTGTGTGTGAAGTCTCTCATCTTTTAGAATGACCAGGTTGGTTTCAGTTATTTCATGTGTAAATCACAAAACGTTTTTCATTGCCAAGTGAAATGGCAAGCTCTCCAATAAAAGCTAAATGCTGTGAATGCTGGAAATCTGAAAAGAGACAGCACAGCCAAATGGGCTGAATGCCCGCTAACATTCTGTTGATTTCTCTTCAATGCAGCTTTTTGCAACATCTCCACTTTCTCCTTCCCCAGTAACTGCAAATATCTTGAAAGTGCTGCACAAAATAATATTGTGCCCTTTGCTATATTCCTGTCTGCTCCATTTTCCTCAGACTTGAGTTGTGCAAAGTTGGAGTTTGGTGGATTTCTTGTCTGTCCGTTTGGGGACAAATGGGAAATGGGATCAATTCATCAAGCAACCAATTTTTTAGCATGAGATGGAAGTTGTAAAAAACAATCAGTGAGAGTATAAACTGAGAAAAACACAATATGAGGCATCAGGGTGCAGTATTTAAAGGCTGCCAGTTTCACAGCACAAACGTAGTCCCAGTGACCTAATGGGTACAGCATTGGTATCTTCAGGCAGGGGTTGGGGGTTCAAGTCCCATCTGGGGTGGATACCCTGTCGTAGCTTGCCATCTTTCATCTTTACTTCTCATCTTCATTTTAAACATCCCCATGTCTGCATTCAGTTGATGGGAAGTGCTGTCCAACATGAATTTGCACAAAGTTGTCGGGGATCTGCAGGATTCGGGTGAAATTGTCTGAAAGAGACAGCAGAGCCACAATGATGAAGAACTGCTGAGATTCTCTGAGGATGGCATGGTGGCTCGATGGGTTTGGGACTGGATGGAATGCTCTTCAGAGGCTGAGTGTGGACTTGATGGGCTGAATGGCTTGTCCCCCTCACTCTCGGGCTTTTATGAACATGTTTGGAGCAGATGGTCAGAGCTCTGCTGCAGATCCCAGTCAAGGGTTTGCTCAGGGACTGGCATCCAGGTGTGTGTTCATATCCTTCTTTTCGCTGACCTTCCAGAATGTTCCATATCTTTGGCCAAAGGGGTCATGAGCTGGGTTCACATCATCCAATGGGGTCACATTGCCAGGAGCTAGACAACGGATTTACTCAGACTGACACTTCCAGTCATCGAGTCATAGAGATGTACAGCACAGAAACACACCCTCGGTCCAACCCGTCCATGCTGAACAGATATCCCAACACAATCTAGTCCCACCTGCCAGCACCCGGCCCATCTCCCTCCAAACTCTTCCTATTCATATACCCATCCAGATGCCTTTTAAACGATGTAATTGTACCAGCCTCCACCACTTCCTCTGGCAGCTCATGCCACACACACACACCACCCTCTGCCTGAAAAGGTTGCCCCTTAGGTCTCTTTTATATCTTTTCCCTCTCACTCTAAACCGAAGCCCTCTAGTTCTGGAGTCCCCCACCCCAGGGAAAAGACCTTGGCGGTTTACCCTATTCATGCTCCTCATGATTTTATAAACCTCTGTAAGGTCACCCCTCAGCCTCCGATGTTTGGATCTTCCCCTTAGAGGAACTGGTATCAGCTTCCACCACTGTGACTGTGTGTTCAACCTCATCCATCCTCTTTTCCAGGTCTCCCAGCTGCTGTTCATGCTTCTGCAGCATGATAGAGATCGGGGCCAGCTTCGCCTCTATCTGCTTCCCCAACATCTCGCGAGATTTCGCGAGCTCCTTCCCCAGGGCCTGGTCGGTAATCGAGTCCGAGGATCCTGCAGGCTGGGCCGGGGGCCTGGCCCCGGACACTGCTCCTCCCTTCTTCAACATCTCTGGACGATGAAAACGCAGGTAAGTTGATTTTTCACAATGTCCTGGGACTCCACAACCTTTTCAGAGTCCCAGGATATCGCGATGGTCTGGATTGGGCGGGATAGAAATTCTTCCCCCTTGTGCTGTGGTGTGAAGCTCTGCAACATGATCGTCTGAGAACACCACCATCTTGGATCCCCAGAGTGCAGTGAGAGAATAAAACTCAGAAAAACACACAATGAGAGGTCAGGGTGCAGTATTTAAAGGCTGCCATTTTATTTGTCATGTATGTAGCCCCCGTGGCCTAATGGATAAGGCACTGGCTTCCGAAGTCAGGGATTGTGGGTTCAAATCCCACCTGGGATATCTGACTTTTCATAGTATGTCCTTTCGCTCTTACCTACTTTGCAAATGTCTGCATTCTGTTGATGGGATGTGATCTTGCACAAAACTTTTGGGGATCTGCAGGATTGGGGCAAAATTGACAGCACAGTCACAAGGGCTGAAAACCGGTTGAGATTCCCCTGGGAATGGCATGGTGGCTCAGTGGGTAGCACTGCTGCCTCACAGTGTCAGGGACCGGGCCTTGATTCCTCCCTTGGGTGTCTGTTTGTGTCGAGTTTGCACATTCTCTCCATGGGGTACTCCGGGTGCTTTGGTTTCCTCCCACAGTCCAAATATGTGCAGGTTCAGTGGATTGGCTTTGGGGAATGCAGGGTGAGAGGATAGCAGTTGGGCCTGGATGGAATGCTCTTCAAAGGGCCAGTGTGAATGTGATGGGCTGAATGGCCTGCCCTCCTCACCCTAGGGCTTTTATGAACAATTTGGAGCAGATGGTCAAAGCACCACCGCAGTTCAAGGCTTTGTGAAGGGACTGACTTCCAGATGCATGTCCCTCTCCTCCTTTTCCCTGATCTTCCAGAATGTTCTGTGGCTTAGGCCAATGGGGTCACATCATCCAATGGGGTCACACCAATACCCTTCACTGTTGTCATGCCAGGAGCTATAAAGTGGATTGACTCAGGCTGACACTTCCCCAATATACAACCCTCAGTCTGGTTGGAACTGATTCTTCTTGAACCTTTGTAACTCTTTGATCTTAGCTGCACTGTTCTCTGGAGCTGATAGCTGCTGTTTAATTTAGTTTGGCTAGACCTGGAGTAGGAATCCAGAACACCAAGTTCATGGTGTGGGGGAGATGGACTGTAATCCCACCATACAAGGTGGTGAAATCTCAGCTCAGGAGGAGCTTTGTCTGATGGGAACCATATATTGCTATTGAGGTTTGTTAGGAAGCTAACTGGTTCCAGTGTCTCGGCATGTAATATTAAACAAATTGAGCTGATGTCTTTCATCTTTTAGAATGATCATGTTAGTTTCAGTTCCTTGTTATGTACATCCCAGACCTTTGTTAAAGTTACATTCTCAAGAGAGTTTTAACAATCGGTGCCATCTCAGCTCAGATAATGCATTGAAGATGTGATGTTAAAATCTGTCTGTGTCCCAATGTTCGGTCAGACTGATTCTATTTCTAAAGTGGCATTTACAGAATCTGACATGATTTTATGCAGTTTTTGAGCAAAACAAAACATAATTCCGAACATACAAATTCACCCCACAAACGTATATGTGTGTGCGCGCAGGGGAGACCGAGTGAGTGTGTGCATTTGAGTGTGTGTGGGAGGGGGCGATGGTGTGAGTGTCTGTGAGAGTGTGTGTATGTGTATGTGTTTGAGTGTAATGGGGTATATATCTGTGAGAAGGTGTGTGTGTGGGTGTGAGTGTGGGAGTGTGTATGTGTATTGTGTGACAGGATGTGTGTGTGTGTGTGTGTGTGTGTGTATAGTGCAGGGGGGTCAGAGGGGACGGCTGTTTTAATATGTTGAGGGTGGGTTTGTGGTTGAGTGAGGTGCTGTGGTGCCCATCCTTGATGGAGATGCATGTGTCCAAGAATGAGACAGATACTAAACAGTAGTCCATGGTGAGTTTGATGGTGGGATGAAACTCGTGAAATGTTGGTGAACATAAATGTTGGGAGAGTGCAGCATTGTTCTGACATGAACACAACCAAGGTTGATGGGATCAATTCTCCTGACATGGCCCCAGAAGCACGTGTTGTCCCAGTGACCTAACAGCTCCATCTCTGATCTTCTAAGCTACTGCCTGTGGTTTACATCCCTTCTGGGGATACTTTCAATTTAAACATTCTCTCCAATTAAAACCCTCTCACTGCATTATCTCCATTCAAATTAAGTTAATCTCTGACCTGCTGTCTTTAAAACTCTGCATGGCTGCTTTGAGATCATCGAACTGTACAAACATTGAGCTTGCTTGACCTCTATACTGTCCTGTTGGCATTTAACAGGAAAAAATGCAGGTGAAATAAAGTTATTCCACACTCAATAATTTATATTTACATTGAATGAGTTGGACCAAGATAACAGTGACCCTAAAGGTGGAAGATTCATTGAAAATATTTGGTTTGCAAGTAATGATAGACACAGTGAAAAGTTTGTCTTGTGAGCAATACAGGCAGCTCACAGAGTTAAGTAGCATAGATAAGTAAATAATAGGGAAACAGCAGCAGGAACAAAAACACAGGTAGAGGCGAATACTAAGAGTCTGTTAGACCGTTCAGTATTCTAACAACAGTAGGGTAGAAACTGTTTCAAAACCGGTTGGTGTGTGTGTTCAGGCTTCTGTACCTTCTCCCCGATGGTAGAGGTTGTGATTGTCTGGGCCGAGTTCACCACTCTCTGTAACCGTCTCCGATCTTGAATAGTATAGTTGCCATACCAGCTCGTGAGCAGAAGGGCTTCTGCCCGAAACATTGATTCTCCTGTTCCTTGGATGCTGCCTGACCTGCTGCGCTTTTCCAGCAACACATTTTCAGCATACCAGGTAGTGATACATCCAGACAGAATGCTGTCAATGGTGCACCTATAAACGTTGGCAAGGGTATTCTCTGTCAGTAATATCCGATGTTCTGGAGGGATCAGTGTTGAAGGGTTGGTTTGTTGATGAGAGTGTGATGAGAGCTGGCTTCCAAAAGCAACCTCTCCAACCGCACTCTCAGAAATCTCGTCCCCATCCAGAAACAGCAGGCCCTTGATCACCACCTTCAACATTCAATCCTGCAGATCCCCGAAAATCTTGTGCAAGATCATGTTGGATACCACTGACCATCAACTGAATGTGGAGATGGGGTTTCTCCCAAAATAGGTCAGAAATAGAGGATAAGCCACAGAGATACCCCAGATGGGACTTGAACCCACAATGCCTGGCTTAGGAGGCCAGTGCCTTATCCATTAGGCCACTGGGGCCACAACTGCAATGGCAGCCTTTAAACGCTGCACCCTGACCTCTCATCGTGTGTGTTTCTGTGTGTTGTACTCTCACTGATTGGTTCTTACCCCTTCCATCTCATGCCACATTGTTGGCTGCTTGATAAATTGATCCCACCTCCCATTTCTTCCCAAACGGACAGATGAGAAATCAACCAAACTCCAATTTTGCACATCTCAAGTCTAAGGAAAATGGAGCAGACAGGAAAATAGCAAAGGGCTCAATGTTATTTTGTGCAGCACTTTCAAGATATTTGCAGGTCATGGGGAAGGTGGAAGTGGAGATGTTGCAAAAAGCTGCATTGAGGACAAATCAACAGGATCTTAGCGGGCATTCAGCCCATTGTGGCTATAATGTCTCTTTCAGACAATTCACCCCAAGATCTCCCAAATCCCCGAATTACCTTGTGAAAGTTTCTATTTAACAGCATTTGCCATGATCTCAACATAGGCACAATGATTTTTAACAGAGTAGTTAAAAAATCCAGTCAATTTGGATTGAGATGAAGTTGATATGGGATGAAAATCAGCCACTGCAAAGAGCAGGCTTAAAAATGAAATCCCAGATTTCAGAGGCTAGTGCCATAGCCATTAGGCCACGAGGGCACTATATTGACAGACCACTGGAAACAGTTGACCACAAATGAGTGCGACAGCCAAACACACTCCCAGATCTGTGACAACACACTGAGGGACGCACTAAAGGTTCAGGCAGCTGCTGCGAAGGTGTAACAGGGAAACAACACAGTCTCAGGTCTTTCTGACAAATGATCACATCATCCTTTCAGTTCTCAGACCCTCTTGGTGCCTGACACTGAACAGAGATCGTTTTCTGCCCAAGTACAAAATGCCTTTCTTTCCACAACGATACAGAAGGTTTGAGAAATGTCAATATTCCAATGGTTTGTTGGTTCTTTTCTCTCTGCATAGACTGTACACAATTGATTTAGAACCTTTGTATGCATTTCCAAATGATGTTACAAACTGTTTCAAGACTTTGTTAATAAAATCAAGTTGGGGGGATCCAAGATGGTGGCGACCCAGCAAGTCTGTGTCTATAGTGCTCTTCCCAAGACTTTGGTAAAGTAGGTCACCCACCCCCACCACACTCACCAAATCATTTATAATACCTGTTAAATTTAACTAGTTGCTATTCCTGATGAAGGGCTTTTGCCCAAAACGTCGATTTCGCTGCTCGTTGGATGCTGCCTGAACTGCTGTGCTCTTCCAGCACCACTAATCCAGTAATTACATTTAAATAGTCTAATATTTCATAAAGATGACCAAAGGGAAGGGAGCCCGCAGCTCTCAGCAAGCAGGACCCCCTCCCCCACCCTCTCCCTCTTCAGCTGCAGCAGAGAAGTCCCCAGCCGCCCCGGGGGACTTACCTACAGTAACAGGTCTTGTGGAGATGATCTCTAAACTGGACGCGAAGATCGACGCCTTTATCGAGGAGTCCCGAAATCGATGGGACTCACTCTCGGCCGCGCTGCAGAAGCACGACTGAGACATCCAGGAAATTGAGCGCCGAGTCGGAGGGGTGGAGTTAAAGGCCGCGACCTCCGAAACTACAGCGCAATCGGCCGTGGATCAGATCCGGACTCTCGAACAGCGAGTACGGACCTTAGAGAATTACATTGACGACCTGGAAAAATATTCGTTTGCTGGGCCTTCCCGAACGGAAAGAGGAAGGCCAGCTTACAGCATTCCTGGAGCAGTGGCTGCCACAGCTTTTAAATCTGGAAGCTGGATCAGGCCAGGGAAGGGTAGAATGGGCCTACTGGGTCACAATACGCGGACCCAGCTCGAACCAGCGCCCACGCCCGGTCCTGTTCCGGCTGCAGAACTATAGGGAGAGGCAGATACTCCTGGAAGCTTCTAGAAATCTTGGAAAAAAACCCCAAGCTATGATCTATAAAGGATTCAAGATCATGTTATTCCAGGACTTTTCCCCAGCTCTGGTCCGAAAGAGGAAGGCATTCGGCGAGGCGAAGAAGCGTTTCAGGGACTTAAATATTCAGTACTCCTTACGCTACCCAGCGACGCGACGCTTTAACCATGAAAGATCCGTATATAACTTCGGATCACCAGAAAAGGCTAAGGAATTCTTGGATTCTCTTAGATAAACTCTAAGAGATAATGGATTTTGGTTTGCCCTTTCCCCCCACTTTGGTTTATATCCCCCCTTTTTTTCTTCTTTTTTCTTACCTTACTGTTTAATATTATCATGGGGGGTGGGGAGAGGGATTTGATTTTCTCCCCCCCCCTTTGAGTTGTTTCCTTTTATTACTTTATGTATATATGTGGGTATGTGTGTATATGTATATATATATTTATATATAAATAAGCTGGGGGATTTGGTTAGTGTTGGTGGGGGGAGGTGGTTACCTTATTCTATTTTACCTCTGTCTTTAGGAGCGGGGTTGTTTCTCCCTTGTTATTTTGTATTATTATATTTAATTATTATTTGTTGAGGTTGTAATTTTATAGTTATATGTTTATATATAGTATTAACATTCCCAAATATATCCAGGTGTTGGTGTGGGCGGGGGTAGGGTGCTCACTGTTAACTCTAGCTTTGTATTATATCTGAATTCTCCTCATTTTATTGAGGAGCGCGTCGGTTGGGAGAGGATATGATGGACTTTTGGAGAGGAAGTGACACCCCCTGGGAACAAGGGGGAAAATCTCCACTTAGGTACGTTTTATATTTTTTAAAATTTAGAAATAGTTTTTTATTATACTGTTGTGAGTGTGTTAGAGAGCCTTTATTTTTGTAAATTTTATATGCTCTATGCTCGGGATGTTCTAGATTGGGTTTCCCCTCCCGAGGGGTCTCGAATTTGCCCGGATGATTATGGTTGATCAGTCGGTTAAGTGGTGCACCTGGAATGTCAAGGGGAGTAATTCGCCAGTCAAAAGGAAGAAAATATGATCAAATCTTAAGAAAGAAAGAGTCGATATAGCTCTCCTGCAGGAGACACACCTGTCGGATAAAGAACACTTGAAATTACGACAGGGTGGATTTGATCAGGCCTTTTTTTCTTCTTTTAGCTCAAAAAGCAGGGGAGTTGTTATTCTTGTTCGGAAGAATTTCCCTTTCAAAATTCTAAATCAGATAAAAGATGAATCTGGACGATATATTTTGATCAAAGCCCTCATAAATGGAGAAGAATATGGGATTTTAAATTTGTACTGTCCCCCGGCACACCCTTTTAATTTTATAACGGAAGCTTTTTCAAAATTGATGGCTTTTGGTGCCCGTCATACAATTATAGGGGGAGACTTTAATTGTATTATGGATCCGGAAATAGATAGGATTCCCAAAAGTACTGTAGGAGTATCTCCCAGATCTAGACAATTGGTGGATCTGGACAAAGAATTAGGATTAGTAGATGTATGGAGATGTCTTCATCCACAGGGCAGAGATTTTTCTTTTTATTCCAATCCACATAAATGCCATACCAGAATTGATATGTTTTTTGCCCCCTCAATTTTTAAAAATTCTATATCATCCTGTAAAATAGGTAGTATAGCAATTTCCAACCACGCTGCTGTATATATGGAAACTAAGGCGAGGAACAATGGGACATTGGCGTATGGACCCCTTCCTAATGAAAGACAGTTAATTTGTAAAGTACTTCTCTCATGAATTTAAAACTTTTTTAGAAATTAATTCAGGTACGGCTAGCAACCCATCAATGATGTGGGAGACCATCAAAGCTTACACGCGAGGTTTGATCATCTCCTATTCAGCGACCCAGAAAAAATTGAAGGGAGAACAACAGAGTCTGCTCAAAGCTCGCTTAAAAGCAGCTGAAACAGCATACGCCGATAGACCTTCTATATTCAAATTGCAAAGGATTACGGATCTGAGGACAGCTCTGAACACTACGCTTACTCAAACATCTAAGAGTCGAAATATTATTTGCAAAACAAAGGTTATATGAATATGGTGACAAACCGGGTAGATACTTAGCATTTCTTGCAAAGAAAAAGAAGGCCCCTCAGACTATTACGTCTATCAAGGAAAGTCCGGGTATTTTGACTCATGATCATAAAAAGATTAATGCGATCTTGAGAGAATTTCATTCTGAGTTATATAAATCGCAGGATTGTGAAGATAGGACTAGGAGGATGCAGTAATTTTTAAAAAATTTTGACCTTTCCGGGCCTAACTCCGGAACAGGTATCGGTCCTAAATGCTCCTCTAACAGTCCAAGAAATACTTGATGCAATTAGGCAACTTCAGAGCAGTAAGGCACCTGGCCCAGATGGTTTTCAAGCTGAATTCTATAAAGAATTTACAGAAATATTGGCTGGTCCACTTATGGACATGTATAACTATGCATATAGTCAGGGCTGTCTCCCGCCTTCGCTGAAAGAGGCAAATATCTCTCTTATCCTTAAAAAAGGAAAAGATCCAGAAGATTGTACGTCATATAGACCAATATCCTTGCTAAATGTAGATTTTAAAATCCTTTCTAAAACGTTAGCACTGAGACAAGAAAGGGTACTGCCACATATTATAAAGGAGGATCAGACGGGGTTTATTAAGGGCCGTAGATCATCCAATAATATTGGAAGGGTTTTGAATATGATTCAAGCCTGTCATCAGGGAAAGATACCAGGAGTAGTAGTTTCATTAGAGGCGGAAAAGGCATTTGATAGGGTTGAATGGTCATATTTGTTTTACACATTGGAAAGGTTTGGCGTTGGACAGGTGTTTACCAAATGGGTCTCAACATTGTATAGTGATCCCAAAGCAGTTGTGGTTACCAATGGATTAGGTTCGGATAGCTTCAGTGTGGGTAGGGGCTGCCGCCAGGGATGTCCTCTCTCGCCATTGTTATTTACGCTAATAATTGAACCACTAGCAGAAGCTATACGGGCTGATCCTAATATAACGGCCCTGAGGATTGGTACAGGTAAACATAAAATTACCCTTTATGTAGATGATGTTCTTTTATTCCTCAGTAATCCTCTGATGTCCGTACCTCGCCTAATCCAAGTTATTAATACATTTAGTGCATTCTCAGGCTATAAAATTAATTTTTCAAAATCGGAGGCTATGCCACTGGGTGGCCTTGCTATGCTACCCCACCTAGTGGACGGATCCCTTTTTCCCTTTCGTTGGTCCCTGGAGGGTTTCTTATATTTAGGTCTTTTTATTACCCCAGTATTTGGTCAGTTGTATAAGGCTAATTTTGTGCATTTACTGGAAAGGATAAGGCAGGACCTCCAGCGATGGAGAGACCTTCCAATTTCCTGGTTGGGTAGAATGGCACTAATTAAAATGAATGTTCTGTCCCGTCTCCTATATCCTATGAGAATGCTTCCGGTGATGCTGCCGAGGATGGCTCTATGTAAATTATATGGCTGGTTGGGTTCCTTTATCTGGAATCATAGACGGCCCCTCATTAAGCTGAAGAAGCTACAGCTTCCACAGACAAGGGGAGGACTGGACTTCCCAGATTTTAGGAAATATCATTAAGTTCCCTATTAAGTTCCATAGCTGATTGGGTCTTGTCTGATCCACAATCAATCTGGTTGGACATCGAGGCTTCTCAAGTAAAATACCCACTTATTAACCTCTTATTTTCAGACAAGAGGAAAATCATTACAGATCACTGTAAAAACCCGATAATACTAAACACAATTAAGGCTTGGAATATAATGCGGCAAAATGAGGGTAATTCACATAAAACATCCCCCTATGCCCCGATAGTGGGAGCGTGGGGATTCCAACCGGGGTTTACAGATGCCACTTTTCAACTCTGGAGATCCAGGGGTATCTCATGTCTAGGGGAGCTATTTAAGGATGGGGTCCTGATGTCTTTTGAACAGCTGCGTCAGAAATTCAGATTACCTAATGGAGACCTGTTTCGATACTTCCAAATTCGAGATTATATACAGAAGAAGACTACGTTATTAGATAGTCTTTATAAATCAGATAGAGAATGTAATGTTCTACGACCAGTGGGGATACCTTCCGTCAGCACTATTTATCATTTACTACATGATGAAGTATCGGGAGATATGGACAATCTGCTTAAAACGTGGGATCAGGATTTGGGACTAGGTATAGGTATGTTAGGAATAAAAGAATGACTAGGGTAGGAATAGGTCCAATCAAGGATAGTATTGGGAAGTTGCGTGTGGAGGCTGAAGAGATTGGGGAGGCACTGAATGAATACTTTTCGTCAGTATTCACTCAGTAACAGGACATTGTTGTCAATATGAATACTGAGGCACGAATAAGTAGAATGGATGGCTTTGAGATATGTAGAGAAGAGGTGTTGGAAATTCTGGCAAGGGTGAAAATAGATAAGTCCCCTGGGCCTGATGGCATTTATCCTAGGATTCTCTGGGAAGCAAGGGAGGAGATTGCAGAGCCATTGGCCTTGATTTTTGTGTCCTCTTTGTCTACAGGAGTAGTGCCAGAGGACTGGAGGCTAGCAAACGTGGTTCCCTTGTTCAAGAAGGGGAGTAGGGATAATCCTAGTAACTATAGGCCAGTGAGTCTCACTTCTGTTGTGGGCAAAGTCTTAGAGAGAATTGTAAGGGATAGGATTTATGCACATCTGGATAAGAATGATGTGATCAAGGATAGTCAGCATGGTTTTGTGAAGGGCAGGTTGTGCCTCACAAACCTTATTGAATTCTTTGAGAAGGTGACTAAGGAGGTAGATGAGGGGAAAGTGGTAGATGTGGTATATATGGATTTTAGTAAGGCGTTTGATAAGGTCCCCCATGGTAGGCTCCTGCAGAAAATACAGAGATATGGCATTGAGGGTGAGTTGGAGGTTTGGATTAGGAATTGGCTGGCTGGAAGAAGACAGAGGGTAGTAGTTGATGGCAAAGGTACATCTTGGAGTGCCGTCACTAGCGGTGTTCCGCAAGGATCTGTTTTGGGACCATTGCTGTTTGTCATTTTTATAAATGACCTGGAGGAAGGGTTAGAAGATTGCGTGAGCAAGTTTGCGGATGATACGAAAGTCGGAGGAGTTGTAGACAGTGAGGAAGGATATGGCAGGTTACAGCGGGATATAGAGAAGCTGCAGAGCTGGGCAGAAAGGTGGCAAATGGAGTTCAATGTAGCTAAGTGTGAGGTGATTCACTTTGGTAAGAGTAATAAAAAGATGGATTACTGGGCTAATGGTAGACTACTTGGTAGTGTGGAAGAGCAGAGGGATCTTGGTGTCCATGTACATAGATCTCTGAAAGTTGCCACCCAGGTAAATAGTGCAGTGAAGAAGGCATAGGGCGTACTGGCTTTTATTGGTAGAGGAATTGAGTTCCGGAGTCCTGAGGTCATGCTGCAGTTGTATAAGACTCTGGTGCGGCCGCATCTGGAATATTGTGTGCAGTTTTGGTATCCATACTATAGGAAGGATGTGGAGGCACTGGAACGGGTGCAGAGGAAGTTTACCAGGATGTTGCCTGGTATGGTAGAAAGATCCTATGAGGAAAGGCTGAGGCACTTGGGGTTGTTTTCATTGGAGAAAAGAAGGTTTAGGGGTGACTTGATAGAGGTGTACAAGATGATTCGGGGGTTAGATAGGGTTGACAGTGAGAACCTTTTTCCACGTATGGAGTCAGCTATTACAAGGGGGCATAGCTTTAAATTAAGGGGGGGTAGATATAGGACTGATGTTAGGGGTAGGTTCTTCACTCAGCGAGTCGTAAGTTCATGGAATGCCCTGCCAGTAGCAGTAGTGGACTCTCCCTCTTTATGGGTATTTAAGCGGGCATTGGATAGGTATATGGAGGATAGTGGGTTAGTGTAGGTTAGGTGGGCTTTGATCGACGCAACATCGAGGGCCGAAGGGCCTGTACTGCGCTGTATTCTTCTATGTTCTATGTTCTATGTTAAATCTCTATAGAAATGTGGAAAGATATTTGGGAAAATGCTAGAAGAATTACTATCTGTAACATAACCCAGGCTATCCAGATGAAGATACTTCATAGGGCCTATATAGCACCGGTTCGATTGGCAAAATTTAAAGCAGGAGCATCTCCAATGTGTCCCAAATGTAAAATAGAGGTGGGCACTCTTGTACAATGCCGATGGACCTGTCATAAGATCCGTAGATATTGGACTAAAGTAGCAAGCACCCTGGCAGAAATTTTAGGAACGGAAATTAAAGTGGACCCTGTATCTCTCCTTTTGGGCTTTTCGAACTCTCCCTCCCTGGACATGTACGGGAAGAGACTAGTTTCTATTCTCTCTTTCTGGAAAAATATTTTGGGAAACTTGGTGGCTGAGGGCCCCCCCTGGACTTTCAAATTGGAACAGATTAATTATGGAATGTATTCCCCTGGACGTCCTTACAAATATGGTGCACCGAAAGACCGAATTATTTTATAAAATATGGCAGCCCTTCTTGAATTTCATAAATACAGATATTTCGGCTATCCTAACAAGGGCTTTTATTCAATTGAGATTACAAACCTGGCTGGTCCGGGGCCCCTTAGGAGAGGAATCCCGCGTGAATACGGGTTTTATTACATTTGATGTTAACACATTCTGAGCATGTAAGAGACTTAAATATACACTCTGGTTAGTTGTAGGTTAGATTAATAGAAAGTTGAGTTTGTTTTTGATTTATTTTTCAGTATTTTTTTTCCTTTTGTTAAATTTTGGCTATTGTATATTTGATTTAATTGTATATCAATTTTTGTATTTGAGAGTTTTGTTTATTTT
Source organism: Chiloscyllium punctatum (assembly GCF_047496795.1). Lineage (NCBI taxonomy): Eukaryota > Metazoa > Chordata > Chondrichthyes > Orectolobiformes > Hemiscylliidae > Chiloscyllium > Chiloscyllium punctatum. The sequence goes on along the minus strand of NC_092756.1, from coordinate 75,756,578 downwards.
TGTAAACTTGTAAAAACGTTAAATTTCTAATAAAAAAATCTATAAAAAAAAATAAAATCAAGTTGACGCCAGGAATTCGTCCAAGATGTCAGCAATGATCCCAATGAGCCAATCAATGAACGGGAACAGTCATCAGAGAGATCCATCGTGGAGCCACCAAAGAAGGAGTCGATTTGTATCCCTGCGGAGGGCCGCTGTCCTGGCCTTGAGATGTATGCTCAACCGTCAGGAGATGGGTGAATGACAGATTTAAAAATCACACAACACCAGGTTAGAGTCGAACATGTGGAAGCACTAGGTTTCGGAGCACTGCTCCTTCATCAGGTGGTTGTGGAGAATAAGATTGCAAAACACAGAATTTATAGCAAATGTTTACAGTGTGATGCAACTGAAATTGTATCTTGAGAAAGACCTGGATTGTTTGTGAAGTCTCTCATCTTTTAGAATGGCCAGGTTGGTTTTCGTTCTTTCATATGTAAATTGCAAAACTTTTATCAAAAGGTACATTCTTAAGTGAACTTTAACAATTGGTGTCATGTCGGCCCAGATGATGTATTGAAGGTGTGAGCTCCCCTGTGTGAGGCTGTCTGTGCCACAATGGTCAGAATGAATCTAATCTAATAAACAGATTTACAGCATCTCACATGATTCATACAGTTTTTGAGTAAAATAAAATGTAATTCTGTAAGTACAAGTTCATCACACAAACTTATATGTGTGTGTGTATGTGTGTGGGTATGTGTGTTTGTGCGTATGTGTGTATATGTGTGTGTGTATATGTGTGTGTGTATGTGTATATGTGTGTGTGTATGTGTATATGTGTGTATATGTGTGTGGGTGTGTGTGTGGGGGTGCGCGCGCGTGTTTGTATGTGAGTGTATGTGCGTATGTGTGTGTATATGTGTATGTGTGAGTGTGTGGGTGTGGGTGTGTATGTGTGTGTATATGTGTGTGTGGGTGTATATGTATGTGTATATATGTGTGAGTATGTGTACGTGTGTGTACACAAAGTGCAAGTGCATTTGCTCAGGTTGAATTTCATCAGCCATTTCCTGGACCACTCTCCTAAACTGTCTAAATCTTTCTGCAGCCTCCCACCTCCTTCGAACGACCTGCTTGTCTGCCTAACTTTGCATCATCGGTGAACTTCACCAGAATTCCCCCAGTCCCTTCATCCAGATAATTAATATATAAAGTGAACAGCTGCGGTCCCAACACTGAACCTTACGGGACACCACTTGTCACCAGCTGCCATTCCAAGAAAGAACCTGTTATCCCAACTCTCTGCCTTCTGTCAGACAGCCAATCCCCAATCCATACCAGTAGCTCACCTCGAACACCATGGACCCTCACCTTACTCAGCAGTCTCCCGTGAGGCACCTTATCAAAGGCATTTTGGAAATCTAGGTAGATAACATCCACTGGGTTTCCCTGGTCTAACCTACTTGTTACCTCTTCAAAGAATTCTAATAGGTTTGTCAGGCATGACCACCCCTTACTAAATCCATGCTGACTTGTTCGAATCCAACCCTGCACTTCCAAGAATTTAGAAATCTCATCCTTAATGATGGATCCTAGAATTTAACCTACAACCGAGGTTAGGCTAACCGGCCTATAATTTTCCATCTGTTATCTTGATCTTTTCTTGAACAAGGTGTTTACAACAGTGATTTTCCAATCATCTGGGAATTTCCCTGACTCCAGTGATTTTTGAAAGATTGAAAATAGCCTCGACTATTTCCTCAGCCACCTCCCTCAGAACTCTAGGATGTAGATCACCGGGGCTGGGAGATTTATCAATTTTTAGACCTTTTAGCTTTTCTAGCACTCCCTCTTTTGTAATGGCTACCATATTCAAATCTGTCCCCGACTCTCCTTAATTGTAAGGATAATACTCATGTCTTCCACTGTGAAGATTGACACAAAGTATTTACCAAGTTCTTCAGCCATTTCCTTATCTCCCTTCACGAGCCTTCCTGCATCAAGTTGGAAAGGCCCAATTTCTACTTTTGTTTCTTGTTTGTTTCTTATGTATTGAAAGAAACTTTAACAATCATTTCTAATATTACTGGGTAGCTTACCTTCATATTTGATGCTCTCCTTCCTATTTCTATGTCATTGTTATCCTCTGTTTGTTTTTGTCGTCTTCCCAATCTTCTGATTTCCCAGTGCTCTTGGCCACTTTGGAGGCTCTCTCTTTCCCTGTGATACACTCATGGGCAGTTTGAGATGGGTAGTTGACCCCTTTGGGCAGGAGGTGAGTTCCCCTATTCAGCGCCATTAGCACTTTATATGGTGGTTTGTATTGCTTTTAATCTTTGATAGTTTTGGAGGTTTGTTAAATGTAGTGGTTTCAGTTTATGTAGTTTTTATATTTGATGGATCATATGACACTAAGGCTCAGTGATTTGTGGTTCGAGTTCCTCCTCTCTGGAATTTAAATGTTACTGCAGAAGGTTATGGCTAATGACTTGATTAAATGGTGAACCTGGAATATCAAGGGAAGTCGAGGAGAAAGTGAGGACTGCAGATGCTGGTGATCAGAGCTGAAAATGTGTTGCTGGAAAAGCACAGCAAGTCAGGCAGCATCCAAGGAACAGGAGAATCGACGTTTCGGGCATCAGCCCTTCTTCAGGAATCAAGGGAAGTCACTCACCAATTTAGAGGAAGAAGGTACTTTTGAGTCTTAGAAAGGAGAAAGTGGATATTCCTTTGTTACAGGAGAGGCACTTGGATGACAGGGAGCATTTGAAACTACAGCAGAATGGCTTTGATCAGGTTTACTTCACATCATTTAATCCCAGAAGGAGGGGAGTGGCTGTATTGGTGAGGAGGAATCTCCCAGTTAAATTACTGGAGTGTGTTGAAGACACACACACAGGAGGTTTGTAATCCTTATAGCCTTGATAAATGGGAAAAATATGGTGTTTAAATGTTTATTGTCCTCCAGTGCATCCCCTCAACTTTTTCTTTTCTAAATTGATCAGTCTGGAGTCCTGGCATATCATTATAGGGGGAGATTTTAACTGTCTCATGTATCCCACAGTACAGAGGTTGCCCAAAGCCCCCCCACACCCGATCCCCTCTGCACAAACTAAACAATTCGTGGATCTGTGTGTGGAGCGAGGGTTGGTGGACATCTGGAGATGTCTCCATCCTACAGGCAGGGATTTTACGGTTTTTTTTCCCAATCCACACAGATGTCACACCAGGATTGATTTTTTTCCAATCCCCGTGGCAACCCTGGACTTGGTGGCACCTTGTACGATCGGTAATATTACCATCTCTGATCACACTCCAGTGTACCTGTTGGTTAAGATTAAGGACGTTACAGTGGGTCCAAGGCACTGGCAAATGGATCCCTTTATCCTCAAGGATAATACATTTGTGGAGCATTTGTCTCGGGAATTTTGGGCTTTCCTAGACATTAACTCACACTCGGTTAGTAGCCAATCCTTCCTTTTGGAAATTGCCAAAGCCTATGCCAGTGGGTCAGTTATTTCCTATTCTGCCAGTAGGAGGCGGACGAAGGGTGAGCAGCAATGTCTCCTCGAAGCATGGTTGAGGGCAGCTGAGAAGGCCTACTTTGACAGGCCCTCGTTGGTCAAGTTACAGAGGATTACAGCGCTGCAGTCTGCATTGAATTCCGTGCTCACACAGACAGCAAAGAATGAGCTTAATTTTGCAAAGCAAAGGTTATATGATCATGGAGACAGGCCTGGCAAATACTTACCATATCTCGCTTGGAAAAGGAGCACCCCTCAAGCCATTACAGTGATTAGGAAAGGGTCTGGGAACCGAACGTGTGACTCCAAAAAGATAAATGTGTCATTTCAGAGAATTTACTCTAAATTATACCAATCTGAGGTTTGTGAGGAGGGGGGCGGGCCAAAATGGAGGCTTTGTTCAAGGATCTGGAGCTCCTGGGTTTGACCCCTGAACAAGAGTCTTTTCTCAATGCCTCTTAATTAGAGCAAGAGGTGCAGGAGGCTGTGAAGCAGCTTCAGAGTGGAAAGGCACCCAGTCCTGATGGACTTCCCAGCGAATTCTAGAAGGAATTTATAAACATATTGTCAGGCCCGATGTTTAACATGTTTAATGACTCATACAGCCATGTTTGTCTCCCGCCATCTCTGAGAGAGGCCAATATTTCGCTTATTCTTAAAAAAGGAAGGTCCCGGGAAATGTGCTTCTTACAGGCCCATTTTAATCTAAAATGTGGACTTTAAAATCCTCTCCAAGACCCTTGTGTTCAGGCTGGAGACTGTGTTACCTTCTATTGTTAAAGAGGACCAGACGGGCTTCATAAAGGGCCGCACATCCTTCAATAATGTTAGGAGGCTGCTTAATGTAATTCAAGTGTGTCAACAACAGTCAATATAGGGATTGGTGATTTCTCTAGATACAGAGAAGGCCCTTGACCGAGTTGAGAGGCCGTACCTTTTCTATACTCTGGAGCGGTTTGTTTTGGGCGAAGTTTTTATAAGATGGGTAAAGGTTCTCCGCAATGACCCTCTCACTGCAATCATCACCAACAGGGTGTGATCAAGCAATTTTAACATTTTTGGGGTCAGCCGGCAGGTCTGTTCCCTTTCCCCACTGCTTTTTACAGTGAGGATTGAATCATTGGTGGAGGGCATTCATAGGGATCCCAATATATCAGCTCCAGACGTGGGGTCAAATTTACATCAGAGTTTATTGTATGTGGATGATGTCCTCATTCTTTCGTCAAATCCAGCAGTTTCAGTCCCTCGCCTGTTAGCATGCATCTGTGTGTTTGGCACCTTTTTGGGGGACAAGATTAATCTTTCAAAATCAGAGACTATGCCTGTGGGTGGTCTTATGAAAGTGTTAAGTCTTGGGGGTGAATATCGATTCCCATTTAAATGGTCACAGGGGGGTTTTGTGTATTTGAGCATGTTCATTACTCCAGTTCTGAATCGGCTGTTCAAAGCCAATTTTGTTCAATTAATTGACAAAATCAAACAAGACCTTCAAAGATGGAGGCGCTTCTGGTCTCGTGGTTGGGTCGGATAGTGTTTATTAAGATGAATATTCTCCCTCGTTTACTATCCCCTGTATGGATGCTCCCCCTGATTTTCGATAAGCAAACATTCAGGAGACTGAACGGCTGGTTCAGCCCCTTTATTTGACATCGTCAGTGGCCCCTCATTAAATGACCTAAACTGCGATTGTCTCACAGACTGGGGGGAGTGGATCTCCCAGACATTAAAAGCTACCAACTAAGCTCACTTTTATCCTACATGAGTGATTGGGCTTGTGGGGACCCTCTTTCAATATGGTTAGATATTGAAACCTCCCAGGCTATTGTGACCCCTTACTCACTTGCTGTGTTTGGACAAAATGAGGACAGTTAGGGAATATTGCCATAACCCAATAGTTATCGATACAGTTAAAGCACGGAGGGCAATTCACCAGAGGGAATGCAATCTTGGCAAGACATCGTTTCTTACACCGGGTATGCCGGGTTTTCAACCGGGGATGATAGATTCAGGATCCAAAAATTGGACAGTTAGGGGTGTGTCTTGTGCAGACGATTTGTTTGAGGGAGACACAATGATGTCCTTTGATCAGTTAGCACGGAAACACGATCTATCAAACAAGGACCTCTTTCGTTTTTCTGAAGTTAGGGATTTTATTTAAAAAAAGACAACACATTTGACTAATCCCGACACATCCGACATAGAGAGGAGGGTGCTCAGTGCGAAGAGTACACTTTCTGTCATCACTTTATATTATCATTTGGAGGGGGGGTGGGGGTACTCCCTCAGATGAGTTCGATCGACTCTGTTGGGTTTGGGAGAGAGAGCTCGGTGTTGAAGTCTCCTCAGAGGCAAGGTATCAGTATGCAATTTGACCCATGTTTTACAGTTGAAGATTCTCCACAGGTCCCACTTGGCCCCAGACTGTTTGTCAAAATTTAAACCACTGGTATCTTCAACATGTTTCAAGTGCAAGGTCGGTACAGGCACTCTTCCCCATTGTCTCTGGTCCTGTGGGAAGCTTCAAACATACTGGAGTGCTGTGGTGGGTGCAATGGAGTGGATTTTGAGTGTAAGGGTGGAGAAGGACCCAATCTCTCTTCTTCTGGGCCTGCCCAGTGTGCTCCCTGCAGATGAGCAGACGAAAAACATCTCAATATCCTCATATTTTGTGCAAGAAAGAATATCTTGTTAGGTTGGTTATATGAAAACCCCCCTGGGCCTGTTGGGTTGGCGGAAGATTGTTATGGAGCACATCCCCTTGGATTTTCTCACAAGTATGGTACACAACAAAACTGAGGGCGGGTTGGAATTTTTTTTACATCTTTCTTGTGTTTTTTTGAATTGTTTTGATTTGTATTGTTTTGTATTTGTTGTAATTTTAAAAAATACATTTTTTCAATAAAAATATATTTTAAAAATTGTGATAGTCATTTAAAAAGGCTCTGTAACACGAGTGAAAATCTTCAAGAAAGCTTACATTTACAGAGTCATAGACTTGTCAAGACCCTTCAGTCCAACTCGACCATGCCAACCAGATCGCCTCAATTAATCTAGTCCCAGAAGGCAGCATTTGGCCCATATCCCTCATTTGTTCTTGTCTTTCTGGGACCATTCCTTCAATGATGGCTGTGCAAACATTGAGCTTGCGAGACTTCCATACTGTCCTGTTGGCATTGAACAGAAAAAAGTGCAGGTGAAATAAATTCATTCCACACTCAATAATTTATATTTTAAATGGTATGAGTCGGACCAAGGTAATAGTGATCCTAAAGGTGGAAGATGCATGAAAATATTTGCTTTGCAAGTAAAGATGAAGCAGTTTTGACATCACCACGGTCTGCAAATCATAATCGGCTTAACCAGACTCAAGAACTAAAGAGAAACCAAGAACATCTCACCAATATTACCATGAAGGTTGGTCACAGCGAAGATCAATAGCGTGACCGCAAAAACACATTTCATATCTCTCTGTGCTGTAACATTCTGCTGTCTTTCTCCATTGAAACTGGGCCGAAGGGCCTGTTTCCACACTGTAGGGAATCTATCTCAATCTAATCTAATCTAAAAAATAATAACCAGCTGCATTATTCTTCCTACCAAAGTGTATGACCTCACACATTCCCACATTGTCTTTCATTTGCTGCATTTTTGGCTACTCCCTTAACCCATCCACCTCCCTCTGTAAACTCTGTGAGTCAGCCACAGCAGTTGCCTTCCCACAAATGTTTGTCCAATCTGTGGATGTGGCACTCCAAGTACTCCAACGATGGCCTAACTACCTCACATCTCCATCATAGCCTCCTTGCAATTGTATTCAATACCTTGACTAAGAAAGGTAAGGGCCCAAATGCATAGCCACAGCCCCATCAGTTCCAACCTTGAACCCCCAGATTTTAATCATTTCCATTGACATATTGGACCTTATCATAAATACCAAACATGCAGGTCATCTGGGGTTCAGCTGGTAATGTTGACAGAATATAGCTTAGACTGACACCAACACAACCAAAACAGAAGCTGCTTTGTCCAGAGATTGGTAGCTCTATCTGTTGGAGCCCCAGTGACCTCATGGGTATGGCACTAACTTCCTAAACCAGAGATTGTGGGCTCAAGTCTTATTTGGGGTTTTGATTTTGTTGAAAACTTCACTGTGCAGCTGATCTCAATCCTGTGTGGTCACGTGTCCATGGCAACAAAATCAGGCATTCTCAATTGATCCTCAGCTGGAGAAATTTGACCTGACAGAAAATTGGCCAAACTAAATTAAACAGCAGCTATCAGCTCCAGAGAACAGTGCAACTCAGATCAAAGAGCTACAAAGGTTCAAGAAGAACCAGTTCCAACCAGACTGAGGGTTGTATATTGGAGAAGTGTCAGGTTTTCAGCCATTGTGACTGTGCTGTCTCTTTCTGGGAATTCACCCCCATATCCTGCATACCCTCAAAATCCTGAATTTTTTTGACACAATTTTCCACCAACCCAATACAGTCCTGGGGATTTTTCTCAGGGAAATGAGAAATCAAACTGGGACTTGAACCCACAACTCCTGGCTAAAGGAACCAGTGCTTTATCCACTAGGCCAATGGGGCTGCATTGGGGGGGGGGGCGGGGGTGGGGGGGTGAAAGATTGCAGCCTTTACATACTGCTCCGAGTCCTCTCATAGTGTGTTTTTCAGAGATTTATATCCTTCCTGGTTGTTTTTTTTACCCCTTCCATCTCATGCTAAATTGTCGGCTGCTTGATAAATTGATCTCGCCTCCCATTTGGCCCCAAACGGACATTTGAGAAATCACAGCCGGTCAGACAGCGTCCGAGGAGCAGGAGAGTCGACATTTCGAGCATAGGCCTGAAGAGCTTATACTCGAAACATTGACTCCCCTGCTCCTCGGATGCCACCTGACCAGCTGTACTTTTCCAGCACCACACAGTTTGACTCTGATCTCTCACATCTGTCGTGCTCACTTTCTCCAAGTCGAGAAATCAACTCAACTCCAACTTTGCAAACCTACAGTTTGAGGCAAATGGAGCAGAAGGAAAAGGGCTCAATGTTATTTTGTGCAGCACTTTCAAGATATTTGCAGTTAGTTGGGAAGGAGGAAGTGGAGATGTTGCAAAAAGCTGCATTGAGGACAAATCAATAGAATCATAGCAGGCATTCAGCCCATTGTGGCTGTGCTGTCTCTTTCAGACAATTCACCCCAAGATCGCCCCAATTCCGGAATTACCTTGTGCAAGTTTCTATTACACATCATTTGCATAAGCTCAACGGAGGCACAGTGATTTTTAACGGAGTACTGTTGTTGATGTATATTTTAGAACAGAGAACATAGAAAAGTATGGCACAGAATAAGCTCTTTGGCCCACAATGTTGTGCCGAGGATTAATCCTAATGTAAAATAAAATAACTTCACCTCCACACCCCTCAATTCACTGCTATCCATGTGCATGTCCAGCAGTCGCTTCAATGTCCCGAATGACTCTGCTTCCACCACCACCACTGGCAACGCATTCCATGCATCCACAACTCTCTGCATAAAGAACCTTCCTCTGACATTCCCTCTATACCTTTCTCCCAATATCTTCAAACTGTGACCCCTCGTGCCGGTCCACTTTGTTCCACAAATCCGGACGACACAGGTTTCTGTACAATGGGATATACTTCATTATCGGACAGTTGGCGAGAGATTCAAAATGTCCCCAAAGGTCGCCATGAGTCTCCTTGGAATGACACTTCTCCATGAATCTCTGCCCTACACACAGAGACAGTATCTTTTATAGGAATTAAACAAAAGGGTTATCAGTCACATGGGCGATTGGATTAAACATAGTTTAAAGCAGGTAATTATCAATTTACAAAGCCCGATGAACAGCGATGTCCTGTGCTAACGTGTGAATAGATTACAGAAGCTCATTATCATATTCTTCACGGTGATGTGTTGATGTGAAGAGATGATAACAGAAGGGGTTTGCCGGCTGGAAATGGGGGATTCACATCCCTATGGTAATATGGAGGGGAAGGAAGACAATGGGAGTGGGAGGCAGTTTAACAGGGTTGTGGTCAAGGCGAGCAGTCTTGTGTGGAAAGGGCAAATCCCTCTGTCCAGGACTACAGGGGGAATCCCCATGTGTGGCTCCACTCGGCTCTATTTCTGAGATACAGTCAGCCTCCCCCCTGACTGAGATGTTCTGTCTGTATTGTAAGAGGACAGGCTTTCCGTTGATACTGCAGTAAGGACTTTGGTCGTGGAACGTTTAACCCTTGAGTCCCCAATGTGTCCTAAAAGAGAAGCAAAGCATGGAACTGACCCCTCTTTGTGCATTTTAACTTCCTCACCAATATGCCAATATTTTCATGTCCAAGTTTGAACAAGATGACTTTGCTGCCCAGGAACCTCCAACCAAAACGATACACCAGATGTTTTGACAACATTCTCTTCCTCTGGACCTACTGCGAGGAGTCACTGAAGCAACGACACAGTGAGATCAACAAATGGCAACCCACACTCAGACTTACCATGGACTACTCTTTAGTATCTGTCTCATTCTTGGACACATGCCCCTCCATCAAGGACAGGCACCTCAATACCTCACTCTACCATAAACCCATGGAATACCTCATGATGCTGCACTTTTTCAGTTTCCACCCCCTAAACATATTAAAACAGCCATAACCCACTGACAAGCCCGACACATACACAAGATCTGTTCAGATGAGGAGGAACGTGACGGACACCTGAAGATGCTGAAAGACACCCTCATAAGAACAGGGTACAAAACTCAACCCATCAATCACCAGGTCTGACATGCCACTGCGAATAACCATAATGACCTCCTCAGGAGATAGACACAGGATACAACCGATAGGGAACCTTTCATTTTCCAGTACTGCCCAGGAGTGGAAAAACTATATCATGTCCTCCACAGCCTGCAACACATTATCAAAGAGGATAAGCACCTCGCCAAGACCTTCCCCACCCCTCCACTTCTCACCTTTAAACAGCCACCAAACCTTAAACAGACCATTGTTCACAGCAAACTGCCCGGCCTTCAGGACAACATCGACCACAACACCAATACAACACTGTCATGGGAACCACTGCAAGACATGTCAGAGTGTCGCCATGGATACCACCATTACACATGGGGACAACACCCACCATGAATGCAGCAGGTACTCATGTGACTCAGGCAATGTTGTCTATCACATACGCTGCAGGCAAGGTTGCCCTGAGGCATGGTACATTGGCGAGACCGAGCAGGCGCTATGAGAACTGATGAATGGACACTGCGCAAGAATCACCAGACACGGATGTCCCTTCCCAGTCAGGGAACACTTCAGCAGTCAGGGACATTCACCCTCAGATCTTCGGGTGACCATCCTCCAAGGGAGACTTCGGGATGCACAACGACACAAAGTGGCTGAGCAGAGGCTGATAGCCAAGTTCGGTCCACATGGGGATGGTCTCAACTGGGAACTTGGGCTCATGGCACACTACAGGGGACCCCACTACACTGTACACTCTCTCAAAGACAGACACACACACAGACACACACACACAGACACACACAGACACACACACACAGACACACACACACACACACACACACACACAGACACATACACCCACACTCACATCCATAAACACATGCTCACAGGCTTATACTTCTTCACACTCACACTCACATGCACATAGTCACTCACTCTCTCTCTCATGCACGCGTGTACACACACATAGGTCTTCGGGATGAATTTGTATTTGCACAATCTGCAGGCAGTCAATGCAGGCAGTCAGTCAATGGAGTATTTTATACATTCCACTTTGGAACTAGTACCAGTCTGCTCGGAGTGTGTCTGGGAAAATTAACAAACAGTGAAATTCACAACTAATCCTGGAGGAACCTGTTTGGGGGAGGTCACAGCACAGAAATAGACAAGTGAATATTTTACGTGTGGCCTTACAGTAAGTCTGCAGTGGTGGGTAGAGTGGGTTCTTTCTTGATTATATGTTTTATTGAGCCATGTCTCTTGATTAAACTTAAAATATAAGCCATAAGTATTAATTTCACCTGGAGCAGTGTTTGGTAGAGGAATAAGACAGTGCTATTTTCTGGGTCTGTAGATTGAAAGAAACAAAAATGGCTTTAGGAGAGTGATATGCTCTTCTTGTCGGATGTGGGAGTTTTAGGGAGATTTTACCAGTTACTGAGGATTATGTCTGCAATAAACGCTGTTGGTTGGAGAAATCAGATCAAATGGATTGGTTGGAGAGACAGTTAGAGACCGTGAGGTATTCACAAAAGCAAGGGGATGTGATGGATGGCAGTTATAGGAAGGGGGAATGTCTCAGATAGTCACATTGATGGGTTAACGCCAGGAAAGGTAAGAGAGGTAGGCAGGTAATGCAGGATTCTTCTGTGGTTAGCCCCATTTCAAACAAATATGCTGTTTTGGAAAATGTCGGGAGTGATGGATTCTCAGGGGAACGTTGCACGAACAGCCAAGTGTCTGGTATTGAGACTGGCTCTAATGCAATGAGAGGTACGTCGGGTTCCAAGGGATCAATTGTGTTCGGGGACTCTCTAGTCCAAGTCACAGACAGATGTGTGTGCAGCCAGCAGCGAAAAAGCAGAATGGTGTGTTGCCTCCCTGGTGCCAGGATCAAGGATATCTCACAAAGGGTGCAGAATGTTCTCACGGTGGAGAGGGGCCAGCAAGAAGTCAGTGTATACATTGGAACCAATGGCATTGGAAGAGAAAAGGTTGAGATTCTGAAGGGAGATTACAGAGAGTTAGGTGGGAATTTAAAAAGGAGGCCCTTGAGAGTAGTAATATCTGGATTACTCCCGGTGCTACGAGCTAGTGAGGGCAGGAATAGGAGGATAGAGCAGATGAATGTATGGCTGAGGAGCTGGTGTATGGGAGAAGGATTCACACTTTTGGAACATTGGAAGCTGTTTTGGGGTAGAAGTGATCTGTACAAGAAGGACGGATCGCACCTAAATTGGAAGGGGACTAATATACTTGCAGGGAGATTTGCTCAAGCTGCTCAGGAGGATTTAAACTAGTAACATGAGGGGGGTGGGAGCCAGGGAGATAGTGAGGAAAGAGATCAATCTGAGACTGGTACAGTTGAGAACAGAAGTGAGTCAAACAGTCAGGGCAGGTAGGGACAAAGCAGAGAATAAGGAAGGACTGATAAATTAAACTGGATATATTTCAATGCAAGAGGCCTAACAGGGAAGGCAGATGAACTCAGGGTATGGTTAGGAACATGGGACTGGGATATCATAGTAATTACAGAAACATGGCTCAGGGATGGGCAGGACTGGCAGCTTAATGTTCCAGGATACAAATGCTACAGGAAGGATAGAAAGGGAGGCAAGAGAGAAGGGGGAGTGGTGTTTTTATTGGGACTGTATTATACATCCCATAATAGTCAGAGGGAAATTAAGAAACAAATTTGTTAGGCCATCTCAGTTATCTCTAAGCATAACAGGGTGATTATGGGAGGGGATTTTAACCTTCCAAACATACACTGGGATTGCCAGTGTTAAGGGTTTGGATGGAGAGGAATTTGTTAAGTGTGTACAAGAACATTTCCTGATTCAGTATGTGGATGGACCTACTAGAGAAGGTGCAAAACTTGACCTACTCTTGGGAAATAAGGCAGGGCAGGTGACTGAGGTGTCAGTGGGGGAGCACTTTGGGGCCAGCGACCGTAATTCTATTAGTTTTAAAGTAGTGATGGAAAAGGGTAGATCAGATCTTTAAGTTGAAGTTCAAAATTGGAGAAAGGCTCATTTTGACGGTATTAGGCAGGAACTTTCAAAGCTCACTGGGGCAGATGTTCGCAGGTAAAGGGACGGCTGGAAAATGGGAAACCTTCAGAAATGAGATAACGAGAGTCCAGAGAAAGTATATTCCTGTCAGGGTGAAAGGAAAGGCTGGTAGGTATAGGGAATGCTGGATGACTAAAGAAATTGAGGGTTTGGTGAAGAAAAAGAAGGAAGCATGGGCTTTTGCCCGAAATGTCGATTTTCCTGCTCCTCGGATGCTGCCTGACCTGCTGTTCTTTTCCAGCACCACTCTGATCTAAACTCCCCAAAATATCAGCAAGGTGGCATTTGGGTGGAGCCACAGGAGATGGGGGAGATACTAATAGAGTATTTTGCATCAGTGTTTACTGTGGAGAAGGACATGGAAGATATAGACTGGAGGGAAATAGATGGTGACAACTTGAAAAATGTCCATATTGCAGAGGCGGAAGCGCTGGATGTCTTGAAATGCATAGAAGTGGATAAATCCCCAGGACCTGATCAGGTGTACCCTAAAACTCTGTGGGAAGCTCGGGAAGTGATTGCTGGGCCTCTTACTGAGATATTTGTGTCATCGATAGTCACAGGTGAGGTATCGGAAGACTGGAGGTTGGCTAATGTGGTGCCACTGTTTAAGAAGGGTGGTAAGGACAAGCCAGGGAACTATAGACCAGTGAGCCTGACCTCGGTGGTGGGCAAGTTGTTGGAGGGAATCCTGAGGGACAGGATGTACATGTATTTGGAAAGGCAAGGACTGATTAGGGGTCGTCAACATTCCTTTTTCTTTGGAAACTTGATTGAGTTTTTTGAAGAAGTAACAAAGAGGATTGAAAGGGCAGAGTAGCAGATATGATCTATATGGACGTCAGTAAGGCATTCAACAAGGTTCCCCATGGGAGACTGAGGAGCAAGTTTGATCTCATGGAATACAGGGAGAACCAGCCATTTGGAGACAGAATTGGCTCAAAGGTCGAAGACTGAGGGTGGTGGTGGAGGGTTGTTTCTCAGACTGGAGGCCTGTGACCAGTGGAGTGCCACAAGGATTGGTGCTGGGTCCACGACTTTTCATCATTTATAGAAATGATTTTGATGTGAGCATAAGAGGTATAGTTAGTAAGTTAGCTGATGACACCAGGATTGGAGGTGTAGTGGACAGCAAAGAGGTTACCTTGGATTACAGTGGGATCTTGATCAGATTGACCAATGGACTGAGAAGTGGCAGATGGAGTCGAATTTGGATAAGTGTGAGGTGCTGCATTTTGTTAATGCAAATGTGATCAAGACTTATACACTTAATGGTAATGTCCCAGGGAGTGTTGCTGTACAACAGACCTGAGAGTGCAGGTTCATAGCTCCTTGAAAGTAGAGTCGCAGATCGATAGGATAGTGAAGAAGGTGTTTGGGATGCTTTCCTTTATTCTAAATCAGTTGTGTACAGTCTATGCAGAGAGATAAGAACCAACAAAACATTGGAATGTTGACATTTCTCAAAGCTTCTGTATCGTTGTGAACAAAAAGGCATTTTCTACTTGAGCAGGAACCGATCACTGTTCATTGTCAGGCACCAAGAGGGTCTGAGAATTGAAAGAACGATGTGATAATTTGTCAGAAAGACCTGAGACTGTGTTGTTTCCCTGTTACACCTTGGCAGCAGCTGTCCGAAACTTTAGTGTATCCCTCAACATGTCATCTGAGATGTTGGAACATGCTGGACTGTAACACTCGCTTGATGCCAAGACTTTACACTTGCAAAAGGCTATGTGTGCCCTAGTAGCATATTGGGTAAACCACTGTCCACCTAAGTGTGGGATTGTGGGTTTAATTCCCCTCTGGGCTGCTTACGTTTTAAGCTTGGTCTTTGTAACTGACTTTTGTCCCATGCCAACTTCATCACGATCCAAATTGACTGCATTTTCAAACTACTCTGTTCAAAATCACTGTGCCTGTGTTGAGATTATGGACAATGATGTGTAATAGAAACGTGCACAAGGTAATTCCAGGATTTGGGAGACCTTGGGGAGAATTGTCTGAATGAGATAGCACAGCCACAATGGGCTGAATGCCCGCTAAGATTCTGTTGATTTAGAACATAAAACATAGAACATAGAACAGTACAGCACCGAACAGGCCCTTCAGCCCACGATGTTGTGCTGACCATTGATCCTCATGTATGCACCCTCAAATGTCTGTGACCATATGCATGTCCAGCAGTTTCTTCAATGTCCCCAGTGACCTTGCTTCCAGAACTGCTGCTGGGAACGCATTCCATGCTCTCAAAACTCTCTGTGTAAAGAACCCGGCTCTGACATCCCCTCTATACTTTCCTCCAACCAGCATCTTTCCTGCAATAGGGCCACCAGAACTGGACGCAGTATTCCAAGTGCGGTCTAACCAAAGAAAGCATTTGTCCTCAATGCAACTTTTTGCAACATCTCCACCTACTTCCTCCCCGCTAACTGAAAAAATCATGAAATAGCTGCACAAAATAACATTGAACCCTTTGCTATTTTCCTGTCTGCTCCATTTTCCTCAGATGTGAGTTGTGCAATGTTGGAGTTTGGTTGGTTTCTTGTCTGTCCGTTTGGGGACAAATGGGAAGCGAGATTGATTTATCAAGCAGCCAATTCTTTAGCATAAGATGGAAGTTGTAAAAAACAATTAGTGAGAGTATAAAACTGAGAAAAACACAATATGAGCCATCAGGGTGCAGTATTAAAAGGCTGCCAGTTTAATAACTGACATGTACCCCCAGTGGCCTAATGGATAAGATATTGGGCTCCTCTGCCACGGATTGTGGGTTTAAATCCTATCCTGAGTAGCTAACTTTCATAGGTTGCTCTCTTTGAGCTTTACTTCTAATCTACATTTTCAACATCCCCATGTCTGCATTCGGTTGATGGGAAGTGCTGTCCAACATGAACTTGCACAAAGTTGTCGGGGATCTGCAGGATTGGGTCGAAATTGCCTGAAAGAGACAGCAGAGTCACAATGGGGAAAGAACTGCTGAGATTCTCCTGGGGCTGGCATGGTGACTCACAGTGTCAGGGACCTGGCTTTGATTCCTCCCTTGGGTGTCTGTTTGTGTCGAGTTTGCACATTCTCTCCATGGGGTACTCGGAGTGCATTGGTTTCCTCCCACAGTCCAAAATGTGCAGGTTCGGTGGATTGGTTTTGGGGAATGCAGGGTGAGAGGATAGGGATTGGGCCTGGATGGGATGCTCTTCAGAGTCTGAGTGTGGACTTGCTGGACTGAATGGCTTGTCCCCCTCACTCGAGGGCTTTTATGAACAAGTTTGGAGCAGATGGTCAGAGCTCTGCTGCAGATCCCAGTCAAGGCTTTGCTCAGGGACTGGCATCCAGGTGTGTGTTCATATCCTTCTTTTCCCTGACCTTCCAGAATGTTCTGTAGCTTTGGCCAAAGGGGTCATGAGCTGGGTTCACATCATCCAATGGGGTCACATTGCCAGGAGCTAGACAATGGATTTACTCAGACTGACACTTCCAGTCATCGAGTCATAGAGATGTACAGCACAGAAACACACCCTCGGTCCAACCCGTCCATGCCGAACAGATATCCCGACCCAATCTAGTTCCTCCAAAACTTTCGTATTCATGTACCCATCCAGATGCCTTTTAAAAAATGTAATCGTACCAGCCTCCACCACTTCCTCTGGCAGCTCATTCCACACACACACACCACCCTCTGCCTGAAAAAGTTGCCCCTTAGGTCTCCTTTATATCTTTTCCCTCTCACTCTAAACCTAAGCCCTCTAGTTCTGGACTCCCCCACCCCAGGGAAAAGACCTTGGCTGTTTACTCTAATCAGGCTGCTCATGCTCCAGAATTGTTTATAAAAGCCCAAGGGTGAGGAGGGCAGGCCATTCAGCCCATCACGTCCACACTGACCCTTTGAAGAGCATCCCACCCAGGCCCAACCCCTATCCTCTCACCCTGCATTCCCCAAAGCCAATCCACCGAACCTGCACATCTTTGGGCTGTGGGAGGAAACCAAAGCACCCGGAGTGCCCCATGGAGAGAATGCGCAAACTCGACGCAAACAGACACCCAAGGGAGGAATCAAAGCCAGGTCCCTGGCACTGTGAGGCAGCAGTGCTACCCACTGAGCCACCATGCCATCCCCAGGAGAATCTCAGCAGGTTTTCAGCCATTGTGACTGTCCTGTCTCTTTCAGGGAATTCTGCAGATCCCCAAAAGATCTGTGCAAGGTCACATGGGACACCACATCCCATCAACTAAAGGCAGATGTAGGGATGTTTTCAAAGTGGATGAAAGAGTAGGGACACATAATCAAGAATCAGAAACCCCAGATGGGGCTTGAACCCACAATCCCTGGCTTAGGAGACCAGTGCCTTATCCATTAGGCCACTGGGGCCCCACATACAGGCCTGCAATGGCAGCCTTTAAATACTGCACCCTGACCTCTCAGAGTGTGTGGTTCTGTGTGTTGTACTCTCATGAATTGGTTCTTACCGCTTCCATCTCATGCTAAATCGTTGGCTGCTTGATAAATTGATCCCATTTCTCCCCAAACGGACAGATGAGAAATCAACCAAACTCCAACTTTGCACAACTCAAGTCTGAGGAAAATGGAGCAGACAGGAAAATAGCAAAGGGCTCAATGTTATTGTGTGCAGCACTTTCAAGATATTTGCAGTTACTGGGGAAGGTGGAAGTGGAGATGTTGCGAAAAGCTGCATTGAGGACAATTCAACAGGATCTTAGTGGGCATTCAGCCAATTGTGGCTGTGCTGTATCTTTCAGACAATTCACCCCAAGATCTCCCAAATCCCAGAATTATCTTGTATAAGTTTCTACTAAACAGCATTTGCCATAATCTCAACACAGGCACAATGATTTTTAACAGAGTAGTTCAAAAATCCAGTCAATTCGGATTGAGATGAAGTTGACATGGAATGAAAATCAGCCACTGCAAAGACCAGGCTTAAAAATGAAATCCCTGATTTCAGAGGCCAGTGCCATAGCCATTAGGCCACAAGGGCACTATATTGGTAGACCACTGGAATCAGTTGACCTCAAATGAGTGTGACAGCCAAGCACACTCCCAGATCTGTGACAACAC